>NC_055959.1:17326287-17408787 GCF_018492685.1 Alosa sapidissima | reverse complement strand
CTATTATCTCATATCTTCCACTTGAGCATGTGTTTGCATTGCTTTTTTAACACGACAGCACCTATGCCTGTAGACAACTTAATGAAGAAAAAAAGGAATTGAATTCTGAGGCTTTCATTAGACCACATGGATGTTTGACCACTGTGGTCCTCTGCCTGACCCCTGAATCTCTCTGCCTGTTCTCCTCGACAGGAGAAAGCGGACCTGGGCGAGCTGAACTTCTCACTGTGCTACCTGCCGACTGCCGGCAGGCTCACTGCCACCATCATCAAAGCCACCAACCTCAAAGCCATGGACCTCACTGGCTTCTCGGGTTAGCTGCTGTGACCCACAGACACACACACACACACACGCACACACATCCCCCCCTGTGTCACCAGCTCAGCACCGGTGATCCACTGGACCACATCGTTCATTAGTGCCGCCACTAGCAACCAGCAACAACGCAGCCTAGAATGAGCTGCCTCTCCACTCCTCCATGGCTAATAATATCCGAAAAAAAGGCTCTGCGAGAAGTATGATTAGGCTGCCGGTTTAAACGAGCAATCAATTAAGAGTGTGGAAATGCTAGAGACGGCATTTTTTTTCACTTTCACTTTTCAGTTGAAAGCATTTGGATTAATAAAACTGTGGAGTGAGGGGCTAAAACAAACACAGTATTCAATGAAAAGATATTAAGACATTAAATATCTAGAACACCTCACATGCTCGACGCTATATCATGAGAGCGTGATAGATAGCACCAGGCCTGATTTGTGTTGGTTAATTTGATTAACGGGGGCGGACCGGAGCCTAATTTAATACGAATCCTCTCTCTGGGCGTAATTATGTGGCATTATCACGCTGACGGTGCTGATTAAGTGACATTTGAAACGGACTAAGAATGTGTCTGTTAATATTGTAATTTCAATTATAATCCTCATTATGAGTCTTATTTAATGTGGGGTTTATTGTGATGTTACACTTGATATTATATGGTCTCTCTTTCCCTTTCTCTTTCCCTGCCTCTCCTCCTTCCACCAGACCCTTATGTGAAGGCCTCGCTGATTTGTGATGGGCGCAGGCTGAAAAAGAGGAAGACCTCCATTAAAAAGAACACACTGAATCCGACCTACAATGAAGCACTGGTCTTTGACATTCCAAATGAAAACATAGAGAATGTTAGTGTGATCATCGCAGTTATGGATTATGACTGGTGAGTCCTGCTGTGTGTGTGTGCATGTTTGTTTGTGTGCTTGTACCTGTGTCTGTGTCTGTGTGTGTGTCTGTGTGTGTGTGTGTGTGTATGTGTGTGTGTGTGTGTTCATTCACTGTTAACAAGTGTGAATACTGCACATGTCCATGTGTAAAGATGTAAAGATATCCTATCATCTCAAACCACACACTTCAGCTTAGCTGAATCAGCTTACAACCCATCTAATAGCACACACCTGGCACAGCCTCAGAGACTATAATGGAGTTTGGGCAGTCGCAATAATGTATAACAACTTATCCATGAATTTTGATGCAGCTGACTGTAAGATCTAAATACCCTTTTCCCAACATTGTATGTATACTTTATGCATGTGTGAAAGAGGGTGAGGAAGATGGAGTGAGACAGAGAGAAAGAAATAGAGAGGGAGAGAGAAAGAAAGAGACAGTGCGAAAGCAGTGAGCAGGAACTATAGGGTATTACCATTCCCGTGATGGGAGAGTAATACGGCTATTTTCTCCTCATGCATTGCTATTGATTCAGGGGACCAGGGGCATGAACTATATCTCCTCAGACGTTATCGGCGGGGGAGCAGACCATTAGTTCTTTCCTTAATGGCACACCGACTCATTCCTCCTTCGCGAGGGCACTGGTTAGTGGGCTGCTCACCTTTTTTGTTTGCCGAGAGCGAGAAAGACAAAGGGCGCCTTTTTTGCAGAGGACGTGCGAGAAGCGATGGCTCGGTGGGGAGATTCCTGACCACCAGGCCGCTGACTGTTGTTTTTTTCCTCCCCCCCCCCCCCCCCCCAGCACCTTTGCTTTCATTAGGACTTAATGTGTGACACGCTCAGATATGACTAATACTAATATGACTAATTATCATTGTGTGTGCGGATCAGGTCGTTAATAGAGCGGCGACAGTGCCATTATGGGTGCAGCTGTGCTGGAGGTCGTTCTAAAGTCGTTATTAACAGTGCGTGGTGTCTGGCTTGTTACTTCAGCACGGCGAGAGAGGTGACGGGTGTAGCCGGTCTGTTGAACATTTCCCCGAGTGGCCCCTGTGAGTCAGTCAGCCTCACCCCCCACCCCCCACCCAACTCCCCTCCTCGACTCTTCCTTCGGTGGTGGACGTCTACGCTTGTTTTACATAAAGACAGGGGCCTCATGAATAAACATAGATTATGGAAATGCCAATAGAAAAGAGTCTGCTGGTAAAGATGTGCAGTATTCCTGCCAGTGTTTTTTCTGTCTTGCGCACCTACCTCTCGTCGCCACATCGTGCTGTGTGCGTGCATGTGTGTGTACCGCTATGCATATGTTTACAACTCAATGACCATTAAAATGAATTGATACAACATCTAGATTTTAGAGGCAAGTCTGCACAAACTAATTTCCTTTTCAGATTTTTCCCTTTGTAGTTGTGTTGCCTTAGACCAACAACATCATTATTCTCATTATCAGAAAATATGGAAATTTATGTCAAATAGCGAGAATGTTTCCCTATGACTTATTCGCTCCATTTAAAAATGACATTTGTCCTATAATTTGTACTGGGAACCAAAAAGAGCAATGCCCTGCCTGTGGTCATTATACTAAATCATTTGTGTTTTGAGTAATGATTTATTTTAATTTGAGAATAAGGACAACATTGTCATTTCATACAGTAGACTCAAATGAGTGCCATGTGAGCACTATGGTGGAACATGTCTACAAAAATGTCTTCCACGTTGATTGTTTAGCTTGTGCAGCACTCAGCTCTCATGATTAGTTTTATTTGTTTGTTTATTTGTTTATTTCTTCTTGTTTTTTTAAGTGGGGTGGTGGGGGAAGCTTCAGACAGACAGCAAATGAAGGGTGGCTCATAAAAAAAATGAAACACATGAAAAATGTCACCCCTGATCAGAAGTACGTAACCTGGTTGTAGAAAAATGGCCCCTTGCTAATGCTTTGAGTACAGCAGCAGCAAGCACTGTGAACATAAATCAGCCACAAAAACAAGGAAGGCCATACCAGACTCTGGTAATTCTCCTCAGAGAGCACTGGATGTAGTACCTGATGTTAGTTTATAAAGTCATTGAGGATGAGTCATAGAAAGCACCATTGTTTGTGGGTGCTTGTTTGTCTGTCTTTTCTGATATTTCGACTGTTGTTTTTTTTTGCTTCCTCAGCTGCATTTTAGACAAATTGTGACTACTCTCCATGGTCCTGAGGTTGAGACAGTAATTACAGTGTGTAGTGGAGATCCTTTAAAGATGAACACATCTCTCATCTCCTCTCTCCCACATTCATCTATGTAATTCTCTAATTGGGATATACCTCTGCCTCTCTTTGGCTGTCTTTCTCTGTAATTATGTCAGCCTTGTTTTCTTCTCTCTCTCTGTCTCTGTCTCTCTCTCTCTCTCCATGTGTGTGCTTCTCTGTTCCTCTATAATTATGAGCCTGTAGGAGCAGATTGTTTATGTTTCTCTTTCTCTCTTCTTCTCCTCCTTTCATCCCATGTGTACATGTGTGTGCGTGTGTGTGTGTGTGTGTGTGTGTGTGTGTGTACAGTATTGGGCATAATGAGGTCATCGGGATGTGTCGCGTGGGTAGCGACGCAGAAGGACCTGGAAGAGAGCACTGGACGGCCATGTTGGCGAACCCCCGCAAGCCCATTGAGCACTGGCACCAGTTGGTTGAGGTAAGAGGGTTTTTGGCTTTGTAGTGTAGGTATGGTTGCAGCATCTATTTGTCAGCTCTAGTTTGATTCACTCTCTCTCTCTCTCTCTCTCTCTCCCTCTCCCTCTCCCTCTCTCTCTCTCTCTCTCTGATTGTTTTCCCTCCCCAGGAGAAGGCCATGACCACATTTGTGTCAAAGAGTGCCGCAGCTTCCCCTAAGCCTCACATTGTGGTGGATAGCCCTCACTCTGAATAGTCCTGTGAGTATACAGACACAGGCACACATATACACACACACACACACACACACACACACACACACACACACACACACACACACACACACACACACTAACACACACACACACACACACACACACACACACACACACACACACTAACACACACACACACACACACACACACACACACACACACACACACACACACACTAACACACACACACACACTCACTCACAAACAGATACATACACTTTTCTTTTTCTCACGCACACAAACACACTCTCTCGCTCTCACACACACACACACACACACACACACACACACACACACACACACCAACCCATACACACACACCAACCCACACATCAACCCCCCCCCCCCCCCACACACACACACACACACAGACTCGGGATAGCTGGGGCAGATTACAGGCCCCCATTGACTGCGGTGCTGGCTGCGATGAGTAAAGTAAGTTTGGATTCATTCATTCATGCAGTGGGGCATTGGCCCAGGCCGAGAGCACAGGCATCTGTTCCAGCCCGCTGTTAGAGCTTATGTAATGCTCCCCCTTCCCCCTTACTGCACACTGTTGTTTTCACACTGTATTTTCCCTTCTCCCTCTCTCCATCTCTCCCTCTCTGCATCTTTCTTTCTCTCTCTCTCTCTCTCTCTCTCTCTCTGTCTCTTGATTTCTATATCTATATATACCCTCTTCTCTCTTGGGCTCTCTCTTTCCCTCTTTTCCTCTGTTGTTTTTCCCCAGGTCAGCATTATCTCTCAAGATTCCAGACTTTCATTCTTTCTCTCATCATCTGTGAATAGTTCTCTCCATCAAAGAAAGAAAGAAAGAAAGAACAAAAGAAAGGGAGAAGAAGCACTACTGCTAGTGCTGTTCGGATGCTACTGACAAAGCCTGAGACAGACACACCGCCACCATGCAGAGATGTCACAATGTTAACTGGACACTGAAGGCACTCTCTCAATTGCATAGTGTACACACACACACACACACACACACACACAGACACACATACAAAATTCAACTCTCATGCACACATGCGTGCATAAGCAGACACATACTGTACACTCTCCACATAGAGTATACATGCTCTCTCTCTCTCGCTGTCTTTTCTCTCTCTTTCTCTCTCTCTCTCTCTCTCTCTCTCTCTCACACACACACACACACACACACACACACACACACACACACATACACACACACAGTAATGAGGAGCTGTTTGACTGGTCAATATTGATCAGTATGATCAGTATTTGTGACAATGATTTGCAACCTCCTGTATTAAAAAAATGGTTCCATTATTTTGTTCCTTGACACTGGGCATACGAATTGACATTGTTGGATCTTAAATATGTCAGTGTGTGGATGTATCTAACTGTGTGTATTAAGGGGAGGGTCTTAAAAAAATCTCTGTAGTGTTCTTTTCAGTGTGACATATGCTGTGTACGTGGAGAAAGACTTTGGATGCCTTGAATTTCTCGTCTGAAAAATCCAGGACTTTGTTGCATATTTCTCTCGAGAGAACAAACTGTCGTTACTGTCTTGATTTGTGTCGGAGAAGCTGGAGGACAAGGATGGATCCTTTGGCCAAAGCATGTGGTGCGACATCGAAACGTGTCCCTCTGCCTCATACAAGTCGATCATCTTTTTTCTTGGAGTTCATCGAGATTTTACGTCCAGGTTTTATTTTTATATGAGTTGATTAATTTGGGATTATTTGTATAAATGATTATCATCGTAGAGCCATACTTGATTATTTATTTAAATTTATTTGGTTAAAGGATCATCACAGAAGGGAGTTCTTCACCCAAGGGACATGGAGCAGGTCGAGTGCGCCATGGAAACACACACTGCCCTCTCTCATTGGCCACCCTGACAGACTCAATCCCCTGGAGAACTTTCTAGAAGAACTCAGATTGAACAAAAAAAATATATTATATATATAAATATATATGAACCGCCAGAGGACCCTATCTAGGACGGACCTGCTTGGTTTTGTCTGCACTTACTGAGAACCCATCCTTCAGGGGGAGGATGTTCACCATATTACTTTATTTTTGTACCATCCCAGGTTTTTCCGTTCTCTTTGTCGTCGTAGGTTCTCTCAGAGACATCTTTTCTTTTTTTGACTTTAAAAAAAATGGAGGAAGTGTCTGCTCACTCTATCACCTCTGCGATGGGACAAGGACTACTGAAGGACACGCGCCGCTGTGTCGCTTTTTTTTTCTTTCCGTGTTAACCTACGTGTTCGTGGGTGTGTGCTTTACTTTTTTTGTAATTGATATGCGTTCGTGTGTGCGTGTACGTATGCCTGTGCGTGTCTGTGTGTGTCACTGTGACCTTGTGTATGACACGTTTCTGCCGCCGATGCAAACCCCTCCCCCCCCCCCCCCCCCCCATCTAATTCCCTCCCTCTTTCCCCTCATGTATCCCCTCTCTCAATCACCAGACCTTTCCTCTGACTCCAGAAAAAAACACAAAAACAAACAAACCTTGTGTCTTCTGTCCCGTGTCTTAGACAAATATTTTTTTTCCCGTGTACGGTCTGTTGCACTTGGTAGAGAGTGGGGAGGATTCATGTTTTTGTCCCCCACCCTGTGATGCACAGTACGGATGTACAACCACAGACATTAGAGTGTGCCGTCTATGTTGTTTCCCTCTAATCAGCTGTCGTATTTGCTCAAAAGTGCCCCCTCCTCCAGCCTGGTCAGTGTTACTGTGTAGGGTGTTTAGTTCTCTCCGCATAGATATGTTCCGTCTGTCCAAAGGTGACGGAGAAGGATGGGGGTTACCCTGTAGGTCACGGCGTTCAAGGAATTAAGAAGGCGGATGCGTTTTTTGGGGTGAAACTTGAGGGGGAACGATTCCACACACAAAAAAAAAACATAGCAACTACAGCTTGATCTGCAAGAGAGCCAATATGAGCAAGGCCGAGTGTGACGGGCTTTTAGGTCAAACAACAGCCAGAACTGGGGGTTGCCAGCATCAACATCCTCCTCCTCCTTCCTTTGCTATGAGGGTGGAGAAGAGAAAAAAAATAAAAAAAATAAAAAAGTGAGCTCCTGTCCCTGCATGTTCTGTGTCGCCTACCGAACTGCCACCTCAGGCAAGCGCTGTCAGCAGCCTAGAGTCTAGCGTACTCTCTCAGTCAGTAACACAACTACAGCTTCAGAAGCACCACTGTGATCCTTAATCATATGGACCTTGCACTTAAATGAGTAGGATTAGTATCAGTGCTGTTGCCTCTATGGCCACCCCCATACAGCCTCTCAAAGCTTATTTTTACTACCAGTGCCATTAACACCAGCCGCTAGACTTTGCGGCCACTATTGCCCCTAACGGACATTACTTCTGCACAGCTAGTCTTCCCTCTACACCCTGGCGTTCATATCCTGAAAAGCACTGTTGGCCGTTTGGGCAGATGTTGTTAAAGCGCAGTTCTGCGGCCATGTGTGGAACTCCGCTCACAATCCCCCCTCCCCAACCCCAGTGGATCCAGTGACCGCTCCGCTCTGTGGCATTGTGCTCGTCGTTTGTCCAATTCGCATGCAGAAGTTCTGCGGCACTCTTGGCACGCTGTCCCCCGTATGTGGGTATGTGTCGTACATTTGCTGTTGTGGGAAAAAACGAGAGCCCCATCGATTCCCGAGCTTGCGTCTCCGTCTCTTTGTCCTCTTGTCTGTTTTTTGCAGTACTGTCTTGCTGCTCAATGGTGTTGTGAACGTTTTTGTTTTTATTATTTCCCTTGTTTTTTGGTTCTTCCACGTGCTTATTTATTTGTGTGTTTGCTTTGCCTGCGTCTGTTCTGCAGCACTGACACCCAGACCCGTGGGTCACGCTGTAGCCATAGATTTTCTCTCTCTCAGTGCAACTTGTTAGTGTGCTTCCCCTCCGCACCTTCCATGCCCCTCTCTCTTTCTCTTTCTCTCTTTTTTTAACATTTTTCTCCTTTCACATTTTCACTTCACTGCTCTCAGTGATGACCGGTCATCTTTTAAAACTGGGTCTAACATCACAATTCTTATGGCTCCCTCACTTTTCTTCAACCATTACCTTGCACTTGCTTCTGCTCTCTCTTTTTCTCTCACTCTGTCTTATTTCTGTCTTTCTCTTTCTCTCTCTCTCTCTCTCTCTGTCACTGGCTGTGCCCCATTTTTGTCTGCTTGCATCGAGATACAAGCCACCCACTCTCTCTCTCTCTCTCTCTCTTTCTCTATCCGTCTCTCTCTCCCACTCTCTCTCCTTCGATACCCAGTGCTCTTTTCTCTTTCTCTCCTCTCACATGTTTCTCTGCCTGTTTGACTCCCTCTCTCCTCCTGACTCCCTCGATGTCAGTTCAGTTCTGAATGAACTTGGGGAAACGTGTTTGCATGCTTATATTATCATGGATGATGTCAACTAGATGCAATGAAAATTAAACAAGTGATGCTCAAAAAGCAAAAAAACTGGCAATGAACTTGATACTAATATTACTAATATGACAGACAAAAAGGAGACAAACATCAGTTCTGACCTGTGTGATCCAAACCAGTGAAGACGAAGAACATTGTTAATATTGTAAATCTTCCTTCAGTGGTACTCTGTTTTTCTTTGTTCTTTTGTCAATTCTGTTCATTTTGTTGATTACAGGTTTACTTTTTTCTATGATTTGAAGACGATGCTGAAATTCGAAATTAGGGCAAAGGTAGCGTTTGCTGGTCAGGTTGGCCGTTTTAAACAGGAATAATTAAAAAAACAAAAAAATACTGTGAAGAGGGTCATGTAGGGGTGGCGGCGAAGCTGAAGCAATGCCAAAGCTGCAGCTGAATGTTGGCTAAAATAAAGGATATGTATCAAATGACAGCTGCAGTGTTGTTCTTTTAACCCCCCCCCTCCTCCAGCCAGTAACCAGAAGGTATACTGTATACACACTGTGTCTATGTCTGAATCTGTCCTTCTCTTTCTTTCTCTCTCTCACTCTTTCTCTGTCTGTCTCTCCATCCCTGGCTGTGCATTAAGTTGTGCGTAATTATTTAGCTACTTCATCATAAATTCTTTATTGAAGGCGCACTTTATCTAAATGCAAAGTAGAGGGGAGCTGTGCAAGTGCAGCACAGTGTGTGAGTGTCTGTGTGTGATGTGTGTGTGTGTGAGTGCCTCTATCTTCCGCCAAACACTCGACCTACTCTCATCCCTATCCTCTCTCATTCTCCCTCTCGCGCTTACCTCTGTCTATTCCCCATGGTCAAGCCCACCTTTTAACCCCTTTAATCTCCTGAAAGCACTATAGGTTTTATGGAACCCACTTAAGGCTGCTTGGGAAAACACTGTTTTACTTTTCATAGCGTCAAGCTTTTTTGTGTTTTTATTTATTTCTGTGTGTATTTATTTATATTATTTATTTATTTGTTTATTTACTTCTACTGGGGATGACCAGGCACTTCCCATCCATCTCTCTGGCTGATGAGGGTGCTCAGTCACTTGAATGACTGGGTCGGGGTGTGGTGATTAGGCCTGGTTAAACCAAGCATGGCTCTGTGCACTGATAGAGTGCCTGCTGTCAGCTATGGCTGTCGGCATTTGGGTGTGTGTGTGTGTGGAGGGCTTGAGTGAGGAGTCGAGTCCACAGAAGTGAAAATTAAGGAAAAAGAACTGGCAACTGTGTGATGTGCTTGTGTGTGTGAGGGAAAGTGATAACAGAAGAGAGAATCGAGTGTGTGTGTGTGTGTGTGTGTGTGTGTGTGTGTGTGCATGTCTTAGAGGATGAAAGTGTTCAGAGGGAGAAAAAACAGAGGGAGAAGAAGGTATAAAAGCCTTTTTACACCAAGCGAGAGAGAGAAAGAGAAAAAGAGAGGGGGAGAGAGAGAAGAGGAGGGCTGAAATTAGAGAGAGCTGTCGTGCATGCACACACAGCGTGAGCGGGCGAGCGTATGCGGGCGAGAGATAGCGGAAGGAAGATGGGGAGAAGAAGAAGGAGAGAGAGAGAGAGAGAGAGGAGGAGGAGGAGGGGAGAGATTGAGCAGCCGTGGCAGCAGGAGGAGGATGAAGACAAGGAGGAGGAGGACAGGTCCGTATATAGACGTGCTCTTTGCGGGTGAGGAAAGCACCTGCAGCGTGTCACCTCGGCGAGCAGTGTGAGACCAACACGGAGGACGGAGGAGAAGGAGGAGGAGAAGAGAAAAAGCAGAGAGCAAGGGAAAAGAGAGAGAGAAAGAGAGATGCCGCCGAGATGCCGACACGCCAGTTAGCGCCGCTACGCCACCAAGGGAGGCGGGGACCCGGGGGTGGGGTTGGGGGGGTGTCTCCATGGCAACATTCCCACAGTGCAAAAAAAAAAAAATCATTTAGTCGGAAAGACATTTCACTCAGTTCACTGAGCTGAGAGAGAGAGAAAGAAAACGACAAGAGAGTCTGAGGGGGGAGGTGCCTGTGTGTATGTGATGAGGAGCTGTTCACATTACACTGGGGGCAGTTCTGGCCATGCTGCTAGCTTAATATAATTAACATTATGGCTAAACATTTTCTCTGAATGCTCCGCAGAGTGCAGGGCAAGCAACCACTTCTGTCCCAATCTTAAGGATCTCACTGGATGAACAGAGAAGCAACAACAAGATATGTTACCAGGTTGCTCTTTTATTTGGCCCCACAATCATGTGCTGTACACATGCTGAAAAAAGTCCCTCTGTGCAAATGGCAGGCTACAGTGTGCTGACCCAATGTTTGGTGCAGTGTGTTAGTTCTAGTGACCCAATTATTGATGTGAGTGTATGGGTGTGTTCCTGCTGATTACCTGTTGTGAAGAGTCCAGATGGCCCTTGTCTGAGCCGGACGGGACGGTGTGTGTTTTCGGCAACACCACCTGGAGGAATTCTCCTGGGATCAGCAGATTGCACGTTTAAAAGCAAGCTCTAAAAGCATGTGTGCATGCACACACACACACACACACTCACTATCTCACAAACACATAGACACACACTCTCTCTCACACACACACAGACACACTCTCTCTCCCCCTATCTCTCTCACACACACACACACTCTCACTATCTCACAAACACATAGACACTCTCTCTCTCTCTCTCTCTCTCTCTCTCTCACACACACAGACACACAAACACACTCGCTCTCCTTCTATCTCAAAAACACACAAATACCCACACTCTCTTTCTCTCTCTCACACACACACACACAAACACACAGTCACTCCGTAAACACACAAAGAGAGTCCTTAATCCTCTCTTACTGTAACACAATGATGTGCACCACTTGTCAACACATATTTGTATTTACCCTACACTACACTATACTGTAAATTCATGTATTTTCACATAGAATAGGCATGTTGTAGCATTATAAGGTAATATGTTTTGAATATATTATCTAGATGTCAGGAATTGGTTGTTGAACAAATAAAATGATAACTGGAAAATATACTGACTTCTCAATTCACACCAGGTCTGTCAGATTGACTAATAATAATTCAGTTTTTACACTTGCATTACATTTTATGTCTGAGATCCTAGTTATAATTGTTAACTAATTGATGGTGTAATTGCGTAACCTACTACAGTGTAGGCATATCCTAATACATTTGACACATCCTATATTACAGTGCAGTTATATGTTCAATATAGCTTAAGCTGCCACAAAATTGTACAAAAGAATTGTCCCATTCTTTTTGTGATTATAGGCTGACCATTTATCAACAATAAATCTCACATTGCAGGCCAAAGTGTTGGTCTCTCAAACCCATAGCCACTGCCGTATAAAACTATTCTGTTTGATGCAGCTGATCTGAGGGTAAGGTGGTTTTAGTGCCGTGTTGTGAACATGACTGATCATCTAGTACACCACAAATAATAAAGTCACCGCAATACTAAGGTAAATACAAGAGGCAATCACACTAGACCTGTGGGGAGAATCCCCATCAAAGGCAGGTTTCTGCTCGATTCTTCACAAGTTTATCCAAAGAACTTCTGATAATGGGATCAAAGCATGTCAAATAAAAGCCTAAAAGTCACTATACCTGATATGTAGGCACAGCAAAACGTGACACACAGAACTGCTCTGCATTTAGCATTGTGCAAAACTAAAATCCCAGCAAATGCTGAGCTTTGAAGACACAGTCTGGTTATTGAGAGGCTCTCTTAATGCAGCTAATGAAATAATCATTATGCTGCTTCCCAACTAGCAGCAGGTAGCTCAACTGCATTATTTCAAGAGAGGCCAGTCCAACAGCAAATGTGTTACACCAGCACTTGGTAAAAGAGAACATTGTGATATTCTGCCTGAGGTTGGTCAAACAACAACACGCACTTAATCAGCATCTGGGTCTGTAACTGAAAACCACAATTTAAAGCTTAGGTGATTTAATTTGGCTACATCAAGTTTAGAAAAGAATTTGGAGGTATTTCACATATGTAATGTTTACCGATTCTACCTCCAATGCTTTTCATTGCCTGCTCCAAAATGAAACTGTGCCCAAGAGACAAGCTCAAAAAGAGCTTGTAATTGAAGATGATTGCAGTGTTGTCCACCTCAATGCTGTCAGTGCTGATCACATGGAAGAAGATACATGACCAACCAATTTGGATCGAGTCAATTTTAATTTTCTCTATAGTAGGCTATTGCTAGCAGGTGCTGATCTGTGTTCTTCATGGCCATGTGTGTGAATCATGTAAAAATCTGTCATAGGTCACAGTGGTGTGGTCATTCAAACAAAACAAGAAGATTAATATACCATCGTCATATGTTCAAGCATGACATGAATAACAGCTCATACAGATACACACACGTGTACTAGAGCCTACCATGTGGGTCTTGACTCTTAACCATACTGCATACAGATAACCTAATGCCTGAAGCAACTGTGCCCAAGAGACAAGCTCAAAAAGAGCTTGTAATTGAAGATGATTGCAGTGTTGTCCACCTCAATGCTGTCAGTGCTGATCACATGGAAGAAGATACATGACCAACCAATTTGGATCGAGTCAATTTTAATTTTCTCTATAGTAGGCTATTGCTAGCAGGTGCTGATCTGTGTTCTTCATGGCCATGTGTGTGAATCATGTAAAAATCTGTCATAGGTCACAGTGGTGTGGTCATTCAAACAAAACAAGAAGATTAATATACCATCGTCATATGTTCAAGCATGACATGAATAACAGCTCATACAGATACACACACGTGTACTAGAGCCTACCATGTGGGTCTTGACTCTTAACCATACTGCATACAGATAACCTAATGCCTGAAGCAAAAATGCTCTCATGCATAGCAATTAAAAAAGAAATGTAATAAGCAAGAAAATGGTTAGCATTGCAATTATTGGCCTTTGTTTTGCCGAGCAAAGAGGACAGCCCCAACAATAACACATTGCATTTATATAGCTTTTCAAGGCACCCAAAGTGCTTTACAGTGAAAGGGCAACTTGCACTAACCAGCAATGACAATGTATTGCAATCCAATCCATTTTAAATGCACCCTCATCATACTTTCAGACATTTCTAAACAAATAAACAAATGATTTTATTTTAAATTGTGGAAATCATGCATGTGGAGATCCAAAGAGTCACACAGATCCCCACTGTTTCATATGCATAAAAGTGTGAGAGACTGAGAGAGCCAAAGAATAAGGGGGACAGAAAGAGTGAGAGATATCTTATTTGGCACTCGACCCTTGTGTGCAGTCCAGTTGTTTGTGTTGTGTTCTTAATCTGGAGCCCAAGGCACTCTCTCAGCACTACACGAAACACAAAACCTTCGCTGGGTCACTGCTGGAGCCGGACCACTGACTGACAGAATGTTAGCAACGAGCCAGCGTGGCCGGTATGGTGTACTAGCGGGGGCCTAATGCCGAGCCTGAAATTGGGTTAAACTGATGCGGTGCATCCTTTTCTTCCGTGGGTGGTTTTGAGTGTGATGAGCTTTGATGCTCTTTGCTGTTCGCCGAGGCTGTGCCGTGGGGTTGCCATGAGGGAATTGATTCTATTGTTGGAACGAGAGAAAACATCACAGCATGAGCCCCGGACGGATGGCAGGTTAGCTCACTGCAGGATCCTCTGATATGAAATCAAGATGGCTTAGATCAAGAAGTGTCCTAGTCCTTGTGCACCATCACGAGAATTAAATAATAAATTTAAAAAAAGAATTTTAATAAAGTAAAATGAATGAGGAGGTAAACCATGGAAAACGGAATGTGTGACAGCAATACAAAGGGGGTTTATTCTCTTGCCACTGAATCAATTCTACTAAATTGTATTACAAACACATAACAGCCAGGTTCTAAACATAGACTTCCCTGCCTGGATCACCTGAAATGAATCTGGGGGAGCGGGAGTGAAAAGAAACCTTCAGGGGTAGTATCCCAGGGGCATAGAAATTAAATTAGCACAAACCAACCTGTCTAAAATTAGGTTAATGTAATAGAGTTGGACATTTATCTGTGTGTCCAATAATGGTGACATTGCTGGACCAGTAGCATAGGCTACAACTTTATTTCAAGATGAGTCTGCACATACAGTATTGTTGCACAATAAGGCACGGTGTCTCTTTTTGCAAATTATTAGATTTATTATATGCTTTTCTAGACTTAATTGACAGTGAAGATTAGACAGGAAATGAGTGGAGGAGATATGGGGTATGGGAACGAGAAATTATCTGATTCCTCACAAGCTCTGCGGGCCTTTTATGTGGTATGGGATGCTGCTGTTTGTACCATAAGTTTCCCCCAACTATGGCAATATTAATAGCAACACATAACTCTTATGAGATTAAAATATCATAACCGTGGCCCACTGGTTAGCACTCTGGACTTGTAACCGGAAGGGTTGCGGGTTCGAGCCCCAACTAGTGGGCCGCGGCTGAAGTGCCCTTGAGCAAGGCACCTATAACCCCTCGCTGCTCCCCGAGCGCTGCCGTTGTAGCAGGCAGCTCACTGCGCTGGGATTAGTGTGTACTTCACCTCACTGTGTGCTGTTTGTGTTTCACTAATTCACCAATTGGGTTAAATGCAGAGACCAAATTTCCCTCACGGGATCAAAAAAGTATATATATATATATATAATATATATATATATATATCTCAATATATCAAGAACACACAACACTTTCTGTTGCATTCAGTTTAGGGGGTGCTGCCCATACTACAACCTTAAACAATTACATTATTCCATAAATCACATTATAGTCATTCTGCATTCATGCAAGTACTTCCAGTATTGGTCTGATAACTAAGCACTCAGAATTCTTGCTCTTTATTTAATGTATTATAATTTATTCAGAGCTGCTAAAAGAGCATGGCTAAGTCACAGGGCTAAATGATGCACAGTCATTCTCAAAAGTGTCTGTTTCAGACAAAAACTGCTGTTCAGACCATGTATTCATTTGCTGTTGACTGATAGCTTTAGATGATGATTATTTCAGATTAAATTATACATATTATCATACATATTATTTATTATACAGGCCTACTGTTAAATAATACACAATAAGTCCACGGTATGAACTAAAAACCAACAGCATCTTTTCTGACCCTGTTCAGAAAGCTATGAGTGAAAAGCTGGCATTCTGCATTCTGGTATGCTGGGAAAGAAGGGGAATTCAGTTTTTCTACAGTACTGTATGTCCTTGCTCATGGTCCCATGTCTATTTTTTAAATGTATTTAGTCTAGCCTACTTTGCTGACATCTAGTGTTTAACAAGATTGTTGCACATTGATATGAACTCCAAGACTTGCTTGGCGTGTTAGTGTTTGAGGCCTCGTTAAAATTAGCCTAGGCCCTTGCGCATTTCTGTAAAATATTTTCAATTGTTGGCCAAATATACTAGTTGAAGCAGTGTCATACATTTAAGCTGTTTAATAAGTTTACATTTAAGTAACGATTGAACATCTTCTCACAGTCTGATGTCAGCTCATCCAGCGCCAGCTGTGTTTGTGTTCAGTCAATCACTATTCGATTAACCAACCTTGAACAATCTTTCCAGCAGGCATGACGTGTCGATAGCAGAGTGAAAGCTACAGATTGTTTGTCAACACCATTCAACACGCATTTTAGGAAAGCCGATGTAGTTAGTAACTTCCTAACTCTCAAATGTACGCATTTAAGCGAAAATAAGCCTTGGCGAGTGTAACTTTTCTAACCACCAACATCCCCTCAGAAACAGACTATTACGTTATTCTCTTACTGAGCACGGAAATATAAACGCCAGGTAAGTAGTCTTTGCGGCTTGCCAGCTAACTAGCTAGCCAGCCTGGCTGGCTAGGCAATTGAATGGGCTAAATAGCAATGTTGCTTTCCCAAAAGCAGTATGATATATTGTTTGTTATGAACATAATTTTACTAATTGGTACACTATGACCCGTGGGGATATCTATACCACTAACGGGCAATGTATTAGTAATGCAATTTTAATATTGATAACCCGTTGGCTAGGTTATTATCAAATTGATGTTAGCCAATTTAGCTAATGTTAGTCAGATATGCTAACTTTATTAGGAAAGGATAAACAGCTGTTTTACTGTGTAACGTTATAGAGTGAAACATTTTATCTGTGGATTAATTAGTTTACCGAGACTACTCATATCTGGTGGAAAAGTTAAAATGTTGATATGTTTATGGTTAGCTGGATGGCGAAAGTTAGTTAAGTTAAAATTAAAGTTTAATTAAATTTAAAATGCTGATTGTAACGTTAACGATGTTTTTGGTTTAGCCTCGCACTTCAATACATATTCCATAATATACCCAAGCTAATATTACTAACGTCAGTTGTAAGGTGTAATGTTGTAGTGTTGTTACTATTACTTACTATACCTTTACTCGAAATCTTTCGTCAACATTACAACTTTGTTCCTTTTCATTTAAAGACGCATGGTTGCGGGCTCTACACACATGGAGCCCCCCTCCAAACCCGGTGCGAACCAGGTGGCCGACGTGGTCTTTGTAATAGAGGGAACGGCGAATCTAGGACCATACTTTGAGTCCCTGAGGAAGAATTATATCTTACCTGCCATTGAGTGAGTATACTTTCCCTAGCCCAACGCTTTTTGTTGTCATGGTGTTAATGGCATGCTGTCCTCAAACTCACTGAAATTGTCTTTATACTACAGGTATTTCAATGGTGGTCCACCAGCTGAGACAGACTTTGGAGGGGATGTAAGTATTTTTTCTGTCTACACTATTTCAGTAATTCAAGAAGATCACTCAAGACATCATGTTGTATGTTGACATTTCTTCTTCCTCTTCCTCTGGCAATTCTTTCTTATTTTCTATTTGATTCTTTTTATGAAATTGAACATATCTGTAGCTTTGCTTGTTTTTTTTTCCTCAGTTGCACATGCATGACTATTTTCTACATTTCTCTTCTAGTATGGTGGAACACAGTATGGACTTGTGGTGTTCAATACAGTGGACTGTGCCCCGGAGTCCTACGTCCAGTGTCATGCTCCCACCAGCTCAGCCTTTGAGTTTGTCTCCTGGATCGACAGCATTCAGTAAGAACTTACACTCTCCTGGACGGGTCCACTACATGTCTGCTATGGTGTTTAAATTTTGACTCTTCCAAATTGCAGTTTAAGAAGTTGACTGATGGCTGATTGTGCATTAGGTAAAATTTGATGGAAGCCAGGTGAGCACTAGTTCAAGAGAATATAGTAATGATGTCTCTCAGCTCATCAGATTCACCAATCCATGCAGTTTCAGTGCATTCCCAGTACTGCGTCAGCAAGCAATACTGAGAGGTCTGAATTTAACTGGGTTGACAGGCTGTGAAGGTGCCCAGAGACTGTCTTTTCACACCCTGTGGAGAGCTGACAGTAGGGCCCATGACATCAGTGGGAGAACGTTCTGGTAGGATGTGTTGAGGTATAAGTGCTGCCGTGTCCCCCTGTGGCAGGTTCATGGGTGGAGGTGCGGAGAGCTGCAGTCTCATCGCCGAGGGCCTCTCTGTGGCCCTGCAGCTCTTTGACGACTTCAAGAAGATGAGAGAACAGATGTGAGTTACTTGTGTTGGCGACACATCCACAGGACTCTGTGTAGTCCTAGACACACACACACATATATATATATATATATATACACACACACACACTCTCTCATACACACACTCCCACTCCCATTCCCACTTAGTCACTACTATCATCTTTCAATTTCTTTTACACCATCCACCTGGTCACAGCAAGGACAAGGAGCCGCTAGGCATGTACGTAAGAAGTTAATGTACAGTGACATCTATCACACATATTCATATTCACTTTCAGCAGTATTTACGGTTTATAAATACTTATGTATAAAGGACTTTGATGTTGTGGGTGTGTGTGTGTGTGTCTCTTGCGTATGTGTGTGTTTTTTTCAGTGGGCCAACCCATAAGGTGTGTGTGCTTCTCTGTAATTCTCCGCCGTACTTGTTGCCTGCTGTGGAGAGTGTCAGCTACACTGGCTGCACCGCTGACAACCTGGTCCAGATCATCAGAGATGTGAGTTATGACCCCACACACACACACACACACACACACACACACACACACACACACACACACACACACAGTTTTCACATTGATTGCCAGACCAACAAGTCTGGATCTTTGGTGAGGTAATCTGAATGCATGACACCAGAGAAGGTGGGATGGATGCCCTTTCCAACAAGATACATTTATTTGTCCTAAACATTTAAGTGCTTTTCTTAAAACAAATAAATTAGAAATGGATTAAATGTGTTTCTTTATAAGGTCATATACTCATGTACATTCATTTTTGAAAACCCGGGGGAAAGAACTTGAGGGTTTCCGTGAGGCTTTTTCTTCATTACATAGCATGCCCCTTCATTTAAGTGTTTAAGTGTTCAATTAAGTGTTTTTGATTTTTCTAATTGTGGACTCTCCACAGACCTTATTGACTGCTTTTACCAAAGAGGGTTTACAGACGTTGATAAGTTGACATAGCTGGCTGACATAGACATAGTTGATGGAAGCAGGGTAGTTTTATTCTGACCATGTCTGTCCACCCCCCCACAGAAAGGAATCCATTTCTCAGTGGTGGCACCACGGAAGCTTCCGGCGCTGAGGGCACTCTTTGAGCGAGCGTCACCAGTGACCGGACCTCCAGAGTCGTCACTGCCTGATTACTGCCAGGACCCCTTCCACATGGTGCTGGTGCGAGGCATAGTGCTGCCAGGTGAGACCACACAGAGAGCCCTAGGACTCTATCTTGCACTTTAGCGCAAATTGCTTTGTGAGCGGATCTTGGGCGCTGTTTCTATTTTACCGGCGGGATCATGACTGTTGCGCCCGACGCAAATCTAAAATGGGGTGGTCTGTAGTAGCTACATTACTCATGGGTGTGGTTTGGGCGTGACGTGCAATAAACCAATCGGAGCGTCATCTCACATTCCCTTTAACAACAGGCATGCTTGTTCCATAGCGGATTGCTATTATGATGGCAGAATTGCCAGGCGCAGCCAGGAACGGTTCACAGTGCTATAGTCAGTTGGGAACAGTTTGCTATTGATTTTTCCTCTTGACAAAATGTAATACAGAAATGTCACTTTCCGATGTTTTGGGATCACTCTCACTGAATCACGAGGTTATGAATGCATGGTGATATTTTTGCAATGTAATCTACCTGCACACTGCCCTCTCCCCACAGCACACTGCCCTCTCCCCACATACACAGCACACTATCCCATCTCCCCTGTTATCCCCCCCAACACACACACCAAGACCCCTGGCAGTTGGGTTAGCCCCTTGAGCCGTGGATCTGCCCAAGGCCCCCCCCCCCCCAGTAACTATATGCATGTGACAATAAACTTCCTTGTATCCTTGTACCTCACTATAGAGTATAGACAATGCAGATCTGTCAGATAAGCTCTCCTCTCCCGTGCTGCTGCTGGGGAATTTGGGTTAAGTGGCATTGGCATGCAGTTCAACATCACGTCTCATTAAGTCCTCTAATATTTCCTAATTTATGTCATCAACACATCCGTGATTCGTGGAAATGTGTACGCTAGATTTATACCTATTTTTTCACATCGGACACCACACTGATTTCCCTCGTGTAGCAATATTTGTCCTTGTAATTATGTATGGTTTGGAGAAATGGGAACTGCGTCGTATAGATGAGAGGAGCAAAGTGCATTGCGCAACACAGGCGCCCAAGCAAGCGCTCCTGCAGGTGTAAGCTACGGCTGTACCTTACCATCAGGCAACTCAACGAGAAACAGTTTCCAAGTTGACCTAACTTTCCAACTCTGCACAGTATCCCATTAACTGCATGACAACAGGCTATTTACAATATTTTATGTAAAGTAGTTTGTAAACACGTTATCATCAACTTAATGCACGCATAACTTTTGTTTGAGCAGGAGAGAGAATGGTGCAAACCGAATATCGCTGCATGTATAACTGTGGTCATTGTGTACGGTGAATTGAATGGACACATTTAGATCGAGCATGGCAAGTCATTTGCAATAGCCTATAATAATAGGCCTACCATTTCATTACTGCATTAACCATAGTGATGTTCTTATTGAACATTTAAAAATACTAAAATTAAAAAGTTAATTGCATTGTGGGGCTGTCAAATGATTATTGCAATCATCATTGCAAAATCACATAAAAATCCCCCAGGCTACTTGGAACATCTCTTTGAATTGTGCTCAAATACATTTCTATGGAAGATGCTAGCATGGCGAGCTGGTTTAGCCAAGGCCTAAAGATCATGAAGGATAGTATGTAAGACATTGAGCCATGAGATGTGCAGTTTGAAGCCCTTAAAAGACGTGCACTGTTAATTTACTCACTGTTATTTTTATTTAATTCATCTTGAGATGTTTTAAGTTTAAATTCCAGCTCAGTGAAGCACTTAAAGCACCAACACTTCATTAAGTTACTTTTCTTGTAGAATTGTAAATCATAAGTCATAGGACAACCTATATAGGACAGTAATTAAGGAAAAAAAGTGAACCTGCTGCGGTGTTAAATGCGATGTGGTTGAAAATTTGGGTGCACCTAACTTTTGTGCTGGTGCACCTAAGAAAAAAAGTTAGGCGCACCAGTGCAAAAAGTTAGTCTGGAGCCCTGGCTGGAATAATGCTTATAGGCTGATTTTAAAGCGCACACAATGTTTAAAGCCATACACAACGGTAAATTGGAACAAAACTAAAGGTAACTTTAGCCTTTATAGGGCTGTATAAAGTTGTCCAAATTAATAGGTCGTAATTAGGCGTTGTTGTTGTAAAGATATTGCATGTAGATGTACTATATAGGCTACTAAATTTTTAGTTGACCAATGCACGAACAAACCCGGGAAACGGACAAATATTATCAAGGGTTTGAATGTTTCCATCTGTGCACAGGGTGTCTGTAGATCGGTGTGCATAGCATTAATTCCTGCAGGCCTGTGGCCATCCATGCACCCTTAAAATAGCACCTGAATTTGCGCCACTGACTTTAGACCAGGAGGTTCCTGGTCTGTGGCGGAATTGTTTTCTGAAACTGCAAAATATCAACCGGGACCTTTTGCGCCGGAACACGCCCCCTCTTTTTGCTGAAACGCCCCCGTGGGCGCACATGTACCTGTGGAGGGAAAATTCCAATATGCGCTGACTGCAAAATAGGAAAGACAACAGCGCGAGTATACAAAGTCAATAGCGCAAGATAGAGCCCTTAGAGTTTAAGCCTAATTCCACCCACTGCATAATTCATTGCATTGACCTTGGGTACTTTTAACTGTGGATCTTTTTTTAAATGATATGTGATTTTTTAAAATCGGGGAAAAAAAACTGTGAATTTTGTCAGTGTTTAAACTTGCATTGATGTGTTTCATCACAGTTCAGTCATAATCTAGTTTACAGCTCAAACACATTTTATATTGGCCTGGCTGAAACTAGACCTATTCTAAAATGAGGGAACCCTTTGTTCACTTCCGATTTTCAAGGGGCATAACCAGCCGGGAAATTACCAAACCTTTATGGAAGTATTGCCAATACAGCTTTCTTTCAACCAAAGGTTTTAAATACAGTTGTTTGCTCAATTCCAAGGAAGATACACTTCTGTATTAAATACTGTTGCCATCAGCCATTGGTTGTGTTCAACATTGCTTCTAATCATGCTCCTCTGTTTGTCATTGCCCCTTGCCTGATAAGCGGTTGTGATTGCTTTCTGGGTTTTGGGTGATTCAGAAATGGGCTTGACGAATTCAGCAAATTAGTATTCATGGCCCCAAAGCTGTCCTTCACATGGCCACATTCTATCAAGAAAAAAAAGACAGTTTTACAAATTGATGTTTAGTTATGTATTGGATCCCAATGTGTTGGTAATTTTAAAATGCAATACTAGATTGCCTTTGGTGAAGAGGTTGTCAACTTGATTTAGCTAGTTAGCTGTAAGAAAGCTTCTCCCAGTCTAACGAAGCTGTTAGTGTGAATGTATGTGTAGACCTTGATGCAGTCATTGCAGGGGTTCTCATTACCATGCATGACAACCCCCTCAAAGAATTATCAAACTGCGCCGTCTATGATTTGCATCAGCATGGGTAATTGTTTGTTATCTGAATTTCCATTCCAATATTTATCCGATGTAAATCAAGCTGTAAGCCTTTAATTAAGCAATTAAACTGACTGAGCAGGTTAATAGCCACATGTTGGTTTTAATTCTCAGAAATTGTTTATGTTGTCTTTACCTTTTCTAGTAGCTGCTGGAAGCAGTGCTGGGGCCGTATCCCTCAAGCCAGTTTTACCCCCTCAGCCTATGGCTGGAAATCAGCCTCCTATTGGTGCAACCTCCCAGGCTGCCCAACAAATCAACCCAAATCATCCATACCAGGTACTTATGAGATCTATAAGATCTGTGAATTGCATTGCAGCTGCAGAAGTGGAGAAGTTGGGTTAGAGTGTTAAATGGGTTAGTGGCTTAATTGATTGAAGCAGGAGGGCCAAACGATGTAGCTTGTTTTGTGGATAGCTTAATTTGCTCAAGTGGGGAGGTGTGTGTGTCCATTATTTTGTGTAATGTGCCGCTAATCATCCTCTCCCCTCTGGTGCCCACCATCGCCCCTCCCTCAGGCACCTCCCTCACTCAATGCTGCCGCCGCCGCAGCCGCCATGGCTGTAGAGGCTGCCAATAACCAGAAGAACCGTTGTAAGTCTCGCGCTCTCGCGCTCTCGCGCTCTCTCGCTCTCTCGCTCGCTCGCTCGCTCTCTCTCTCTCTCTCTCTCTCTCTCTCTCTCTCTCTCTCTCTCTCTCTCTCTCTCTCTCTCTCTCTCTCTCTCTCTCTCTCTCTCTCTTTGTTTTTGTCTTTATCTCTGTTTTACTGTCTCTCTCTCGCTCGCTCACACGTTTTCTCTCTCTTTTTTGAAGTACTATATCTTTAGTAAGCAAATGATAGGGTGATAGATGGTGATAGGCTTCACCCCCATTATATATTAAATATGCTGGACCTATGGTGCCTTAACACAGTGGCGCAGAGAAAATAAAAGTTGGAAGAAGATGAGTATAAGAGCCAGCATACCATAGGCGTGAACTCCATACTCCATGTAAGGAGTTCAAACACTTAACGGACATAATCATATCTGTAATCTGCATTGTTGTAATCCTGCAGTCCCTGCGATGATGAACACGGTTCCCCCCTTCGGCAATCAGCCCACGCTTCCTTCAGTGGGCGGAGTCAAACTGCCCCCCTCCAGCCAGCCCAGCTTGGCCACGGTCACCACCGTCTCCACGCCTCTGATGCCCCAGCAACAGGTCCCACCTCCGCAACAACAACAGCCGCAGGTCCCACCCCCTGGGCAGCCCGTGCCCAATCAGCAGCCCCAGCCAGTTCCCCAACAGCAGCCGGGGCCCAATCAGCAGACTCCTCCTTCCTCACAGCCTGGCATGGTAGGAGCCATGAGCATGGTCAGTGTGTCAGCGCTCCTCACTCGCACCTTCCTCTGAGAGAGAACCAGCACTCTTTATCCGCCATGTTCTCATCCTCACTGTGATCTCTTCCTTCTGCCCACCCCACCCCCTCTATCCGTCTGTGTCTTTTTTTGTTCAGGCGGGTGTGGCTGCAGCTCAGGTTGGCGCCAGCACCATTGGCCAAGCGCAAGGAGCCAATAAGATTGTTGCATGGAGTGGGGTGCTGGAGTGGCAAGAGGTGAGAGATTCTTCTGTAGATTTACTGTACATTAACAATGAAAATACCCTTTTAGTCTTGAAATAGACATCACTTGTCAGTTCCTCTGAAGTACACTTTTATTTTACATAGTTGACACTTTTTCATCCTGTTTATGACATGGGAAATTGCATCTTAATTTGTTTTCAAAACTGGGTCAATGGCCTTGATTGACTGGAGTCTGATTAATCTTGCCAGCTGCATTATTAGTTTGAAAGGAAAAGCTGGTTGGAAGATGTCTCTGTGTGTGTTCCTCCTGATATATGACCTGGCTCTCAGAGGAGGCGTGGGTTAGAGGTTCACTAAAACTGATTGGCTCATTGACTTAAGGCGGTTATCCAGTGATTTATGTCAGGAGGAGCCATGGGAATCCATTGATTTGGGGTTGCAGAGTCCCAAGGACATCTCAGGCCACACCTGCTGTGTGTGCTGAACACCAACCCAAACATTTTAATTGTATTTTTTTTTATTATTTATTAAACTGCTCCGTTTTCACTCTTGAGAACCAGTTTTGTTTCATTCTAATTCTTACATTAATTCGGTTAATTCATTTCATTTCTTTAATTCCTGTTGGAGCTTTTCTTCAGTCCACCGTTTCAAAAATGATGGCGAAACAATAACTTGGAAATGCTATTCAACTATATGTTGTTTTTGCCTGATGCTTCTTTCATGAAGGCATGTAGATTAGAAATTCAGTGCCCATATTTTTCTTGAGGAGGGCAATTAATCAGGTATTGATCCATTATCAATCTGCCAATGACGGGGAGGAGATGGACAGGGTCAGTTTATTTTGCCGGAGGCTGTGCCCTGCACTGTGGAATGCTGTGCTGGGCTGTTGCCAGGGTGATTGCTCATGTTCCGGAACCCCCCACTAAGGCATAAATCATACAAGTCCATAACTACCTCAAGGGTCAGTGGAGACGGAGGTCACATCTTTGTATTATAATGCTAACTTCTTCATGCTTTTTGACACCCTGCTTTAACATCCTCTGTAGAAGCCGAAGGCCTCCATGGACTCCAATACTAAGCTCACACGCTCCCTGCCCTGCCAGGTGCAAGTCAACCAGGGGGAAAACCTGTGAGTACACCACCACCTGCTCTTGTCTGATGCCAGTGTGACAAATATTTGGTAGCCAATGCCCAAGGTGACCTGCTGTCTTCTGTTGTTTTTTTCCTCCCAGAAACACTGACCAGTGGCCACAGAAGCTGATCATGCAGCTCATCCCACAGCAGCTACTGGTAAAATAAGATATCAACAATAAATATGTAATAGGGCTCTAATAAATCAACCATTCAATCAATGGGTGTAAGTCAATCAGTCACATTTTATTTATAGTGCTAAACTGCAATACAAGGTGTTTAACAGTAGCACAGCAAAACAGTTCAGAAATGCCTGGGATTATTTACGATAAAAATGAACAAAATGGAGACCAATATGGCATAATGAATACTAGGGGTGGAGTGGACCATAGTTGATCCATACGGACCACCTCATGGTTTGGCTGGTAGGTGAATCGTGGAGTGGTTGCAATGTTTAAATCGATGCTAAGCTGCAGTGAGAAGAGAAAGAGAATGCATTTGTGCATGTGCTAAAAGCAGCTTACAGTGACTGTCATGGATACATTGCAGGAGGAGGGCAAGAACTGCGGTAAAATAGCATTCACGTTTGATATTCAAGGTAGCCTAGGCTATTTGATTTTCGCTTTTCGCTAATCTCTCAGTATCAGCCTGGGAGAGAAAAGGCTATGCATTTGCAATGTTTTTGAGGTGATAAAAAAGCATTTGAGTTACATAGCTAATGAGCTCATAATGTACTTGCAGCTTGGATTTAAAGATGATAAAGATGTTTCCATGCTCGTTATTACTATTGAGAATATGTAATTTAATGTGTATGTAAACCCACACCTGTACACCTACGCTTGCTTACTCACTCAGTCTTTCCCTTAGAGAAAAATCAATCAAGTTCACTATGTAGAAGCTTAGATGTTAAAGCTGCAGTTGGCAAGTCTGACGGATTGTTGTTCTGTCGGAGCATAGTGTCGGTTTCAGTGAATATGATCAAAAAAATCTTGCCAACTGCAGCTTTAAAGCGGACCATTTCTGCCCATACATACCTAGCCATTATTTGTTAATAAAGGGACACCAGACAAGCCTGATGCTTTTTCTCTACGAAACTCCCCCTAGCGTCTGTACGTGTCGATACATGTGCGAGCCCTCGCTCGGTCTGAAGCTCTTTTCCTTTTCTTTGCATCTTCCGTCAAGGGATTTCGCTGCTTCTTCGCTGGCTCAGCCATTATACACACGTTTGCAACAATCGCTTGCGTTTCGTTAGCCTGCCTCTGTGCTGTGAATGCAGGATGTAAACTGATCCTGCTTCTCACGTTGTCTGAGACTTTGTGAGACTGAAGGTCGGCGGGTACGATACACTGAACTTGCAAGGGGGATATTCTTCCTACAGACAGTAGGGGTGTGGTGAGAGAGTCTTCATTCGCCCTGTAATGAGTCATTTAACCATATACCGACTTACGAAGATGATTAATTAACACTAAAATGTTGCCTGGTGTCCCTTTAACCAAGAGCCCTTCACTCATTCTGTTAGGTCAAAAGCAGTAATTATCTCTATAAATAAATATCGATAAAGAATATATAATGATAAAAGCCTTAACAGCCATACATGAATGACTAAAGTACTATAACAAGTAAATGCTGGGTTTGTGTTGGACAATACAGTCAACCTTAATTACATGGATGCACATGCATTATACCAGTGTTTCTCAAAGTGTGGTCCGGGGACCACTGGTGGTCCGCAAACTATCCCAAGTGGTCCGCGAGCAGACGTGGTAAAATATAATATAAATGAGTTGTTTGCAATATTGAACCAACTTGTATGTAAATCCAAACAGTTCTGCAACACTGTCTATGTAGTGTAAATCAAATGAATCCACTGACACAATAAGCAAAGTGCAAAGACAATAAGCAAGGTGGTTCAGTGAGTTGAAGTAGGTCTAATCTTTTTTTTTTTTAGCTAGGTGGTCCGTGCATTTCTTTTTTATTGGTTAAGTGGTCCTTCGTCTGAAAAAGTTTGAGAAACACTGCATTATACATTCATTTTTATAATTTATAATTTATAATTGTTTACAATTTATTTGTTTGTTTGTCTTACTTTGGCCAGCTTTGTCAGATGTAGACTTTGATGGAACTCAAGCAGCTTTTGTAAACAAGCGAATTACAGCCCTGTATTTGTTTTGCATTGCATGCTGGAGAAATAGTTTGCAGTGCATTGTGGCATTTTTTTGGATGTAAACATTGTGAATCTGACAGAATAGGCCACTGTTTCTGGGGCATTACTACAGCACAGTGTTCCAGGGAGTGATCATGAGTGTTGCAGGGGCTGATTCCCATGACTGTTGCAGGGGCTGATTCCCATGTTTCCTTGCCACATGCCTCAATACAGTCTTTTACTCACTCACTCTCTCTCTCTCTCTCTCTCTCTCTCTCTCTCTCTCTCTCTCTCTCTGACAGACAACGCTGGGGCCACTGTTCAGAAACTCACGTATGGTGCAGTTTCTGTTCACCAACAAAGATGTGGAGTCACTGAAAGGCCTCTATCGCATTATGGTCAATGGCTTTGTGAGTACAGCTGTTGCACTCTTATGACACACTCACAGACCCACTGTGAAACTTCCGTTTTTTTTTTTGACAACTTACTACTCGTAAGACGAGTTCGATGGACAATGGGATCACATGATAGGGACTCCTGTGACTTCAGGACACTGCTGCAGTGACTTAAATGTGCCACCAGGGGAAGTATGTCACCAAAGTTAGTTTCATAGTGGACATGGCATAAAGGATCAGGATTGACAGGATTGACTCTGATAGCCTCTATGTATGTCCTTGTCCTCTGGTTCAGATTATGTCACTTGTGTGAAATGTTGTTGATACAGAAGATGGCACATATCAAGTCTTGATCAAGGAATACTATAGCATAGATAAAGCCAATGAATTAAATACATTTTCAGTGATGGGTAGCTTGGAAATATTTTCGTCAGCGGCCCAAATTAGAATTGAAAAAGTTTGATTTCATGTGACGTTATGAAAAAATTAGATATGTGTCATATTAACAAAAAAATTCAGGTTTGGCCTGGTAATGTGAATATAACCTTTGATTGTGTGTGTGTGCCTGCAGGCGGGCTGTGTGCATTTCCCCCACAGCGCTCCATGTGAGGTTCGGGTCCTGATGCTGCTCTACTCTTCTAAGAAGCGCATCTTCATGGGCCTCATCCCCAACGACCAGAGTGGCTTCGTCAATGGCATCCGCCAGGTCATCACTAACCACAAGAACCACCAGCAGCAACAGCAGCAAAGAGTGGTGAGGACATACACACACACACACACACACACACACACACACAGACACACTCACTAGGGCTGTCACTTTTGTGAAAAAATATAGGCCAATCCACAGGCAACTAACAGGCATTAGGACAAACGTAAAGTGGACGCTTGAAGACGCACAAGCCAGCAATATTTCTGATGATTTATTGGCATGAAGTTTCGTGCACAATGACAAACAGGAGTGCAACATTCTCGAAAAACAACAAGCAGAGTGGACTGCCATAACATCAATGAAAACATTACTGCAGGCCTCAACATGGCTGTGTTATGATTAGAAATGTCAAACAAATTTCGCCAACGTAAGAACTCGATTGCACAGTTTGCATACCACTTTCTCCTTCTCCATAGTTTGATCCACAGTCCAAAACCCAAAGTGCTTCCATATCTAACTCCTCAAGTTATTAGGGGTTATCACTCATCTCTCTCATGTCACACAGGTTGATTGCCGTTGTCCTCCATTTTTTGGCATAACACCAGCAAAACAATTGAAACTAGCCTATAGGCTGTTTCCAATGCGTACAATTGGTGGGAAATTTTCTTTTTAGCTTTTGCAATGCCTACTGCACTTTTGGAATTCTTTTTTTTCTTTTTCTGCTTGTTTGTGAGTCCAATCAATTGTGCAATCGATTTTTGAATGTAAACTGACAGCCCACACACACACACACACACACACACACACACACACACACACATACTCATCTGTGCTCATTCCTTCACACACTGGTGTTCATTTAAATTCACATATAAATAGATACACCTGTATAGATGAATACATACTTATTTATATGTTTGTGCTCTCAGATAAACCTGTTCACTCTTGCATGTGTGCACACAGCATATGGATTGGTTAAACACACTCACACACACACCTGTGTTACTGACTGAGCCTCTCTATGGCAGGGTTTAAATCCAGCGGCACAGATGCAGCAGGGCCAGGTGCAGCCCAATCAGAACTTCCTCAACCGTGCACCTGGTGCTCTCCAGGGTGCCCACGGCAACGTACAACAGCAGGTAACCCCCAACACACACACACACACACACACACACACACACACACACATGCATGTACATACACACACCTGATCACATGCCAGTTTCCCTGTTTCCTACATGTTCTGCACGTCTCCACTGTTCTCTCATGCATTCTCCAGCGTTCTTGAGTTCTCCACAGTTCCACAGTTTTTTTTCCCTCACACGTTCTGAAGTTCTTCCACTCCCTTCTGCCGCGTGCTACACCCCTTCACTGGATCCTCACGTCTCATCAGCCGCTGTTTTTTCCCCCTGTTGTCCTGGGATGGAACTTGCATGCCTTTTGTTAACTCCTCACTTTGCACCTCTTTTTCTTCCCTTCTTTCCTTCTCTCCCTGCCACTCCTTAACCCCCCCCCTCCTCCTCCCCCTCCCCCTCCTCCTCCTCCCCCTCCTCTCACCATGCCTCTCGCCTCTCCTCCTCTCTTCTCCTCCTCCTCCTCCCCCTCCTCTCACCATGCCTCTCGCCTCTCTTGCCTCTCTCCTCCTCTCTTCTCCTCCTCCTCCCCCTCCTCTCACCATGCCTCTCGCCTCTCTTCTCCTCTCTTCTCCTCCTCCTCCCCCTCCTCTCACCATGCCTCTCGCCTCTCTTGCCTCTCTTCTCCTCTCTTCTCCTCCTCCTCCCCCTCCTCTCACCATGCCTCTCGCCTCTCTTCTCCTCTCTTCTCCTCCTCCTCCCCCTCCTCTCACCATGCCTCTCGCCTCTCTTGCCTCTCTTCTCCTCTCTTCTCCTCCTCCTCCCCCTCCTCTCACCATGCCTCTCGCCTCTCTCCTCCTCTCTTCTCCTCTCTCCTCCTCCCCCTCCTCTCACCATGCCTCTCGCCTCTCTTGCCTCTCTTCTCCTCTCTTCTCCTCCTCTCTCCTCCGGTATCGTACCCAAGTCTGTGGTGGTGGGCATGCCGCCTGTTAGTCAGGTCACTATGATGGAGGACCAGCAGAGACAGAATACCATGGTGAGATAGAGCATGTGTGCATGTACACACGCGCACACACACACACACACACACACACACACACACACACACACACACTCGTATGCGCACACAGAACCTCGCACACACACTCGCATGCGCACACAGAACCTGCGTACATACTCAGACACAAACAAACATAGACACATGGACACACATAACACACAAAAACACATACACAAACGAAAAAGCCATAAAAGCAGACACATGCCCAAAACATATGTGTACTAGTTTAGCAGAAATACTGTTGTGAGAACATAAACTGATGTGCATCTGCAACAACTAGTGTGTGGTGTTCTTGCTGTGGATAACATTGTCTTCTTCAAACTAGCTGACACTGCCATCGCTGCCAATTAGAGTTGAGATTTAGCTACACTGTACTAGCTGTTGTGAAGAATTGGTCCTAAACACAGTATTATTTTATTTAAGCTGTATCTTTTTATGAAAATGTGCATTAACATGCAGCTACATTAACAGAGGCTGTTACAACAGGGAATCGTGTTGGTATAAATAATATGATCCAATGACAGATTTTGTCTCTTTCACTTTCTCTCCCACTCATTGATTTCCATACCATCTGAGGTTTACTGACCAGTGCCCTTTCCTGGATATATTATACAGAGAGCAGACATACACTCAAAGAATATATAAAAAAAAAATTGCATACACAGTGGTAACTCCGACAAGTTAGGAAACATACATATGCACATTCACACACATACACATAAATACATACACACTCATACATACTCATGCACATATACAACCAGGCTTGGAGTGCTTTGTACTTTAATGCGTCCTCACACACACACACACACCAAGTGAGAGGCTACCAGCTTACCCTGGCAATCACTCTTATCTTGGTCTCAACACCAGTCCTGCCCCCAGTCCCTCTCAGGCTGCATGTCGGACTCTCGTCCTCCCGCCTCGTGTGCTTATCAGGCCTGTTTAATGCACCGCCTTGCACAGCGCTGGCCCTTTTCAGCTATCTCTTTCTCGTATGCCACTCTTTTGGGGCTAAACTCTCCCTCTGTCCGACACCCTCTCTCTCACCATTCCTCTCTTAGCTGACAATGCGAGCCGCGGCCACAGCCAATCAGCAACCCCCAGTCAGCGGCGCCCCGCCCAACCAGGTGGCTCAGGGACAACCCCAGCCGGGCGCCATGCTCCGCCTCCCCAACCCAGGAGCCAATCCACAGCTTCGGAGCCTCCTCCTGAGCCAACAACAGCCGGTAAGCACTTTTGGGAAGTGGGTTTGAGAGAAACTGAAATCCCACCTTCTCCCTCATCTCATCATCTTTCCTTCTCTTTCTCTGCTTCTCTCTCTCTCTGGTGCATGCTTGGATTGCGTGAGTGCTGTGAGTGTGAGTACGACTGAACGCTGTCTGTGGCTATCTTTAAAACTCTATCTTTTGTTTGTCCTTATATGTGTTGTATCATTGTTTTTTATCTCATTGTTGGGACTTAGTGTGGTTGACTGTTTTGGGGTTGGAAGTGAAGCAGAACCCCCGCACCCGGCTTACAGCTGGTCGGGGTGTAACAATGGAATTTGAGGCCTTGACACGTCGTCACGGCGTGAAGGTGATCTCTGATGTTAGTGTGGAGGTTTGTAGTTTGGCCATTGGAGAAATTGTGGATCACGGTAATATTGTATCAGCTTCGCGAATGAAGAATGCTGTTGTTGTTTTCCTAAACAGTATTGCCAAGGCAAATGACATTGTCCAAAGTGGTGTTGTGCTTAATGGCACGTTCAATCCTGTTGTACCCCTGAGTTTGCCCTCGACTAAGATTGTCATTTCGAATATTCCCCCGTTTCTTTCCGACCGATTAATTAGCACTGAGCTTTTGCGTTATGGGAAACAAGTTTACCCAAACAAGAAAATTCCAATTGGCTGCAAATCGCCATTACTTAAGCATGTTGTCTCCTTTAGGAGACAAGTTTACATGATCCTAGACAGCGGTGATGAGCTCAATTTGACTTTCCGTTTTAACGTTGACGGGTCCTATTATATAGTTTTTGTGACATCTGATACCGCCATGAAATGTTTTGGTTGTGGGATGATAGGACATCTTGTTCGCGCGTGCCCATCTAAATCTCACAGTGAGGATGCTGGAGGGCGAATGCCAGCAGCAGCCAGTGCCGAAGGAGGCGAACCTACGACAGGTGGGTCTGTGGCGGAGGAGTCTGCCACAGTCGGGGATAACCAACCCGAGCCTAGCAGCTCGGTGTCTACGGCAGATAGGCCTGAGCTTGCGGGGACATCCACCACTACTGTGTTAGGTAGGGCTGAGCTTATGGTGGAGGAGTCCGCTGTGACTGAGTCGGATCAAACCACCGAAAAAACCCCGGCGATTGCGCCTGCACTGGCGATCGTTACAGAGGATAAATCCTCTGCAGCCAAGTCTGCATTTGAATTGGTTTCACCAACGACTGCCTCAGCTGTGTCTGATGTGACTATTGAGGAAAAGGCTGATGAGTTAGAGTCTTTGCCGAGTGGGAGTGAGCCTGGTGGTGCGTCTGCTGCTGCGGGTAGGCCTACGTCCGCCTCAGGTGGGTTAACGCACTTACTAACTTCAGACCCGAAACTAAAAGTAGCCCGTAAAACTGCTCCGTGCGTGTCAGATGGTAGTGACATGGAGGCCGAAACAACTGTTTTTAAAATGCCCAAAAGGAAATCTAGCCGTAGCGATGATCACAGCACAAAAAAACAGGCTAAACAGAAAGAACATGCTAACTATACCGAGTCGGACAGTGATGGCTATTCCACCGATTCGAGCAGGTTTTCCTGGTCTGGTAGCGATAATGTGATGGTGATGTACAGTGCTAGCGACATTAGTAATTTCTTGGCCGAAACAAAAGTCGAGTCGAGGATCATTTCCTTGACAGTATGCAGTGTATAAACGATGTCTCATCATAGACAGGAAGGGGCCTTTGATGACCGGGAACTTCACCGTCTCCGGAAACTTATTGGTAAACTTAAGAAAGAAAATAGCGACGCACTCGCGGATTAACTGCGGCTTTCTCTTCCATCACGTGTTTTTTCTCTGTCTCTTTCCTTCTTTATATGAACAATATTAGGAGTACTACCCTTAACATTAACGGAGGAAGGGACTTTAGAAAAAGAGCTCAAATTTATTAGCTTTTACAGCAAAAGGCAACAGATGTTGTGTTTTTACAAGAGACACATAGTGATATCAATAACGCTACAGATTGGGCAAGAGTGGAATGGGCTGACTATTCTCAGCCATAACACGTCTGACAGTGCTGGAGTGGCACTGTTGTTTTCATGCAGCTTTATTCCCCTGTCATACAGCATTGAAGAAGTGATTAAGGGGAGGCTTTTAAAAGTACACACTACGTTTGAGAATGACGTTTTTGTTTTCATGTGTGTTTACGCACCGACCTCCGCCACAGATAGAGTAGCTTTTCTTAAACCGTTGAATGCCTCAGTGAAGAACTGTAGTGATAATGAACTCCTTATCCTAGGCGGCGATTTTAATTGCACAGAGGCAAGACTTGATCGGAATCATGCTGAACCCCACATGGTTTCACGTAGCCATCTCATTGAGGTGATAGTTGAGAGTAACTTATGCGATATTTGGAGGAACCTGCACCAAAGTGAGAGGCAGTACACTTGGGCGCACTACAGGGGAAATACGATGTCATTAGCTAGGCTTGACCGGTTTTATACTTTTAGACATCATATGAACAAATTTAGATCTTGTACCATTCACCCTGTTGGTTTTTCTGACCACAGCATGGTGATGTGTAACATAAGTGCAAGTAATGTTAAACACAAGAGTGCATACTGGCATTTCAATGCATCACTTTTAGATGATTTCAATTTTAAAGAATGTTTTATTTATCTCTGGAATATACTCAAGGCAGACAAGGAGCTTTACTCCTCACTGTCTCAGTGGTGGGATATAACAAAAACGAAAATTAAACAATTCTGCCAAGGTTACACTTGCAATGTCACAAGAGGCATAACCATGTCCCTCAAGAACCTTGAAGTTGACATAATTGAAATGCAGAACCTGATGGGAACATCTGGTACTGGGCAGTACACTGAGGCTTACAACACAAGGAAGGTGGCATTATCTGAACTAATACGGCTCAAAGCTCAAGGCGCATTGATTAGATCACGTTTCAGAAACATCTCAGAGATGGATGCTCCCTCCAAGTTCTTTTTCAATCTTGAAAAGAAAAATGGTCAAAAAAGATATATTCATGCTCTACGGGCCCAGTCTGGCACCCTAGTGACTAACACGATTGAGATACGGAAGCTAGCTGTTCTCTTTTATGCTGATCTGTACAAAAATGAGCACAATGAACACCCAGATGTGGAGGCTGATTTTTTTTTTTCAGAATTCACCCACACTTTGCGAGGATTCAGTTACGATGCTTGGTGAAGATATATCCTTAGAGGAGCTTCACAATGCCCTTATGGCTATGGAGAATGGGCGGGCACCAGGTATTGACGGCTTGTCTGTTGAGTTCTATAAGGCCTTTTGGCCAGTTCTGGGTGAGGACTTTCAAGAGGTGCTCACTGAATGTTTAGGTAGGGGGGAGTTACCACTATCTTGTAAGAGAGCAGTGCTCACCTTACTACCAAAAAAGGGCGATCTGAACGAGCTGAAGAACTGGCGTCCAGTCGCTCTGCTCTCTACAGATTACAAGATTTTTTCTAAAGTTTTGGCCACTAGATTGGGGAAGGTCATGGCAGAGGTTATACACATAGATCAAACATACTGTGTACCTGAGCGGTCCATCTTTGATAATATCCAACTAGTCTAGGGTGTCTTAGACGTCTCCAATCTACTTGGTCTCAGAACAGGTCTCATCTCTTTAGACCAAGAGAAGGCCTTTGATCGCGTTGAGCATGCTTATCTGTGGAAAGTCCTGACACACTTTGGTTTTAGTAGGAATTTTATAGCAATGATCCAGGCCCTGTATTGTAATATTGAAAGTGTCTTGAAGATCAACGGTGGTTTGTGCGCTCCCTTCAGAGTTCAAAGGGGTGTACGACAAGGTTGTTCTCTATCTGGAATGCTGTATGCATTAGCCATTGAACCCCTGTTAAATAAGCTGAGGGCTAAGCTCTCTGGGTTTTCAGTGCCTTTGTGTCACGATGTGTTTAAGGTTTCAGCCTATGCTGATGATTTAATTGTGATGGTCAGTGAGCAAAAGGACATTGACATGTTAACCAACATAATAGGCACCTTTGGTTTGATTTCATCTGCAAAGGTAAATTGGAACAAAAGTGATGCTTTTCTTTTTGGGGACTGGTCAGGGGTACAGCTAAGGCTTCCTACTGGCCTTGAATGGAAAAGGGGTGGACTTAAGTACCTAGGAGTCTATTTGGGAGATCAGGACACTATGAGGAAAAACTGGGAGGGGGTTCTGGAGAAAATTAAGGGCCGATTAAACAGGTGGAAATGGATCCTTCCACACGTTTCCTACAGGGGGCGTGTTCTTATCGCCAATAACCTTGCTGCTTCCTCTCTGTGGCACAGATTAGCCTGTAGAGATCCTCCAACAGACTTTTTAGCTACCATTCAAGCTCTATTAGTTGATTTTTTTTGGGACCATCTGCACTGGCTACCCCAGAGAATGCTGTACCTGCCTAAAGATGAGGGAGGGCAAGGGCTTGTGCAGTTGTCTAGCAGAGCCGCAGCCTTCCGTCTTGCGTTTCTGCAAAGGTACCTTACGGGTCCACAAGATCTGATTTGGAGGCCTTTGGCGAGTGTAATCCTTCGGACAACAGGAGGATTGGGATTGGACAAAACACTTTTTGGGACGGATACTAAGAGACTGAATGTATCAGCATTGCCGTCTTTTTACAGAGGACTGTTTGCTATCCTGAACTTTTTCAATATGCAAAGAACTGGAACTAACACGTCACTGCATTGGCTTCTGGAAGAGCCTTTGGTTTATGGCTCCCGATTTGACATCGCTGGGAGCGAGAACCCCACACTGACAAGGATACTATGTGACTCTGGTGTTGTCAAGATTAGACAGTTAGTGGACATTGCAGGGCCTGATCTGGTTTGTTCTGAGGAACTAGTATTGCGCCTAGGGATAAGGTCCATACGTGTCATCAACAAACTGTTGGGTAGGTGGAAGGCACTCCTTACGGCTGAGGAATGTGAAAGACTAAAACAGTACTGTTTGGGGTTAGACCCTCCTGATCAGGAGGATCCTTTTCTCAATGTATGTGTTAGGCCAAAACGGGGTGACTGTGCAGGGGTTATTTTGGAGCATAAAGAACGAACAGAGATTGTTTTGGATGACTTTTGTAGTAAACCTCTGTACAAAATGTGTGTTATTGTTCTAAACAAACAGAAATTGAATGCGAGAGTTGACACTCCTTGGCGAAATGTTCTGGGTCTAGATGATACTGTAAAACCTGAATGGAGGGCACTCTATAAACCACCGTTGAGGAAACAAGTCTGTGATTTGCAGTGGAGAGTTCTCCATGGTATTGTTGCAATTAATGTGTTTGTGTCCATCATAAACCCAGGGGTTTGTCAGGACTGCCCTTTTTGCTTTCAGAGGGAGACAGTGTTTCACTGTTTCTCGCAATGTTTGAGGTTGTCACCTTTGTTTAGGGTTTTAGAAGGCCTTTTTCAAGTTTTTGATGAAGCTTTTTCTTTGCAAATATTTGTTTTTGGTTTTGAATATACCCGGTCACACAGAGTAAAATGTCAGTTGATTAATTTCCTTTTGGGCCAAGCAAAAATGGCCATTTACATAAGCAGGAGAAACAAAATGGTCACCAATCTAGATGCTGATGTTGTAAATGTTTTCTCAAGATTGGTCAAATCTAGTGTGCTGACTGATTATTACTTCTACAAACATATGCAAAAAAAAATTTTGTTCTGCTTTTGTGTAAGGCCCAGTTATTTTACTTTTTTTGAGCTGTGACTGACGTGACCTTGAGTTGTTAAGACTGTTGTACAATAAAGTGCAATTCAAAATCAAATCTCTCTCTCTGTCTCTCTCTGTCTGTGTTCCCCTCTACAGCAGCCTGGAGTGGGTCACATGCAGGGCATGCTCCCGGGGCTGTCAGGCCTGGGCCAGCAGATGGTCCACCCCACACCAGGAGGGGGCGCTCCCATGCAGGCCCAGTGGAGGCAGCAGCTCCCAGGTAAAATTAGAACAATTCACACACGCACACACACACACACAGGCAGTCAGCTTGCAGGCTATCACCTAGGATCAGCACCTGCTTCTCCCAGCTCTAACCTAACCCCCTCTTGGGCGCCCTGGTGGTGAAAAAGCCCTGAGTGCCAGAAACAGATCCTGAATCAGGTCCAGAGCCAGTTCAGCTCAGTTCAGTCCGGGCTCAGCCAGCACTAGATTAAGTGCTCTGATCTGGATGGGGGGCCTGATCTGAGAACTGATCTGAGAGTCGTTCACCTAATGTCTGAAGGTATCTCAGGAGACAGTCGGCAAGGTCTCACTCGACACATTGGCTTCAGTTTAAGCATATATAAACGCATAACACTCTTAAACATATTACTACACACTTGTTCTCACTTCTTTTACTTCTTTTTCTCAGGTCAGATGTTGATGACGGCAGGACCTCGTGGACCTGTCTCGCAAGGTCCTGGCATACCACCAGTGTCTGGTGTCATGGATGAGGAGATTCTTATGGACCTTATCTAAAGCAGAGACATTATGGACTTCAATGCCCATCAGGCCTTTTTTTATATAGTTTTCTTCTTTCCTTTTCTTTTAAAAAAAAAAAATCAATCAAATCAATGTGTTTTTGCTCCCTTCATGGGAAAAGACTGATGCATACTTTCTCTCACACATGTACTGTTTCATAGTGCTTGCTTCAATGATGAGCTTGGGACATTAAGAGCCATCATGAAAACGACTAGTCATCTTCAAAATTATATCATCTGCCAGTGCACAGTGTTTCGATGACTTTCCACATCAGACCATATACGGTGTAAACTCTAGGTTTAATAAAGTCAATCCACCGAGATGCTTCTTCCAGTCATGTATACTTTTGGATTTCAGAGCAAGCGCTGAATTTTTTTCTCTCCTTGCAGTTGTTTTTCACTCTTTTAGAAACCCATTTCACCAGAGGGGTGTTCCAAGTATGCAGTTTACTGACAAACCTGGGTAAGTTAACTCAGAGTAAGTGGTAAACCTCCTAATAGAAGAGCTGCATGGCTTCATTCTCCAAACAAAGCAATGCTATAGGGCTGTTGTTGTAGGAGGTTTACCACTTACTCTGAGTTAACTTACCCAGGTTTGTCACTAAACCACATACTTGGAATACCCCCTAGGTCTATGTGTTCATACATATTGCGAAAAGAGAAAGAGAGGACATAGAGGCAAAGGCAAATTAAAAAAGGGAGAAAGAGGGGGACATGTGTATGTGAAGGCGAGGGAGCAGGCGTTCATCTGATATTTAAATAGCGATGGATGAAGAAACATTCATATTGTTGCCACTATTGTTATTATTATTATGGCATTTTAGCACAGTAGCCTACTCGAGGCTATTTTGATTTCACCCAATAAAGGTCCTCGATGTGCAAAAATGATATTGTTGCCAGCAGGTAAGAAGGTGAAGATATAAAAAAATCCTGTGAACCTTGGAAAGAGATGAGTGACTTCAGACAGTTAGGTAGATAGAGAGGGGCGGGAATGTCTCCTGGTGCCTGTGTGTTTTTAAAAGAAAGCTTCACTTCAAGGAACATGGAACAAAACCAATACAAACTCCACTAGTCTGACAATATGTGAAAGAATCTAGTGCTTGAATAACCCTTTAGACCTGTCTTAGTGAATCAGTGCACAAAAGTTTGTACACACACAAACACACACATGTTCAACACATTAAGCAGTTCAGACTGTACTAGGTATGTAACGATTACCGGTATAATGGTAAACCGCGATAAAAAAATGTTGACGATAATAATTGCCGTTTTCATTTCAAACATCATAATTATCACTGTTGATTACCGCGGTGTGGAAACCATGTGTTTCATCCTTCCCAGCTTCATCCGAGCCTGCTTTTGACATACAGTAGGCCTGGTACAATGGAACAAAACTGGTATCCTACTGATTCTGTTGTCTAATTGATGGGTTTAACTACGATTCGGATTAGGCTACACCTGATTTTAAAAGGTGGAACTTTTTCACCGCAAAATGTGTATCTTGTGGCGTCGTTAGACCTGGGCATTCGGGGCTATAGCCCCGGATCTATGGGCCGTCAACAACAACAAAAACTCTAATCGTGAATGAAATAAATAGCCCCGTAGAAGAGACTTTTGTGTTTGTGTCCATTGTGTGCATTAACAGCAGCGCAGGAAAATTTGACGTGATCTGGGCAGGTTTAATCATTTGTTGCAAAATGTTGCAATTTCAATTCTCCTCTACGCTATTAAGCATTGCTGTTTCGTGCTTAGACTAACTAGCCTTAGCGAAATAAGTGTACATAAGGACAAATGGATATTATACGTTTCTTTAGAGGAAAAAAAAGGGCAGAGCAGGGACAAGAAGTGGAAACTCACAGTGTGTCATCATCTCCCGCAACCCAGGAGGACATTTCGATCAGCTCAGTTTCAATATATCGTGATTTACTATTGAATCACATGCGCAGTAAATATGGTAAACCTGACCTCGTTTGAGGGGGCTTCCAAGCAATGCATGTTGGGCTTGATTTTGACAGAATGGAACTTTTTCTTTGGGCAAAAGTTTGTGATAGCCTACACAACCCAAATGCATTGCTTTCAAGGCACCCATAGCCCATTAATTGAAGGGGATGACGTCCAAATGTTTATCCCGAGACAAACGCTCACACCTGTGCACTTGACAGAGGTGCATGACGATGTTTATTCTACAGGCTATTTTAATGTCATATTTTGGGTGTTGTATGTGGTGCACTTTGGCAGAAGAGACGTTCTCCTTACACAGTCTTTAAACATCAAAATATTCAGAATGCCGTGACGTGAGTCATTACAATTGGCCTTCCTTTTCATTCTCAAAGTAGGTTAAAATTGCATGTTCATCAGCGCGATTTTCAAAATCTCTCGGGGGAGAAACCCCCGAACCCCCGGACAAAAAGGTCTCTAAGTCCTAGACTCTAGCCCCGAATGTTTTAAATAGCTAGCGACGCCCCTGTGTAGCCACTCTGCGTCTTTTTATGTTCACGTCCACATTAAATCCATTCCACTCACGTTATCTGGAGAATACACATAGCTGCCAACTCTCACGCATTGGCCGTGAGACACACGCATTTTATTAGTTTCACACACTCCGCCACACCCCCGATTTCTCACACTGAAGTGTCAACCCGGTCGGTCAGATGCCTGAAAAGTTTAGCCTATCTACCTGTTGAGCCAACGTTATGCTTTCAGAGACGGTGAGAGGGTTCAAGAGCACCCCCTGTCTGTGGAATTTTCTAAATGTTCGTTTGCGATGCTAGGCTACTTCAGAAGCCATCCCAGGAGCATTAATCCCCCGGCTTCAGGTATGCTTTGAGTATTATTGAGTATTTTTCACGCTGAAGTGTCAACCTGGTAGGTCAAATACCTGGCAGATGAGGTTCAACTCAACTAAACCTATACATATGATATCACACATCATGTGAACGAGCGGAATAGCTTTCCAATGATATTAGCGCCAAGTTGCTGTGATAAATGGTTCGTGAGAAAATTATCATTGAACCGACGTGCAATTTAGCTAATCATATTTGCATTTTGCACACAGTGCACACCCATTACTCTCGGTTTAATATCTCCCTAACCCTTCACACAACACGTGGCAAACCCAATATCACAGCAAACCATACCAAATACGAGGATATAAAGCATGCCTCTGTGCAATAAGTGGTTCTTGAGTAATCCGGTTTTGAAATTGCAACACGTTTCTACATAGCCTCATTGGGGCGAAATTATAATGTATTCAAATGTAAACTATTTGTCAGTAGGCCTACATACATTTTTGTAAATTGCTCAGCCATAGATTATCCCACTATCATGTTGTATATTGTCAGGTTCCAGCCAATCACACTTACACAGATAAATGAATATATTTATATTGGCATGCTTCCTAGTGACATTAGTGCAAAGATATGAAGAAAATCAAATAACGAGACACAAATATTGATATAAAGCCTGACATAAGCCATATGCAAACATTCACATCATGCAGATATGGGTACATCCTGAAAAAGGAATAGCATGTAGGCTAGGCTATGGCCATTACAATGACCAATATTATCTTAAATGAACTAGCTGAATAACACAGGTGACCACTTCTGCATAATTTCATTGAGTGCTGAAATGTACACACATTTTTGAACATTTCTGAACTGTGAAATGTAGCATATGTTTTTGTGGTTGTGAACTTATTGCAATATCACCATAACTATTTCACCTCTGAATGCATGGTTATAATTCTGAAGTGCAAAATAGCTTAGGCTACAGCACAAATATTTCCATAAAAATAAGCGAGTCTGACCTCTGAATTTATTTTGAAAGTGCACCTGATTGATGCATTTAAAAGTTAAAATATACAAACATTTCTTAAATTCTTACAAAACACCCACCAACTTTTTAAAATTGTAAACACACACACACACACACACTTTTGCCGTGCGAAATACCAGTGCTTTTTTCAGCATCTGTTTAGTGCTTCATTGTCATTTTCATTGGATTCCCCCCTTTTGCGCGTATCGCTCATAAACTTTTTTTTTTTGTTACACGCATTCTCCCATTCCGCTTCTGTCACACACACAGTGACAAGCGCCAAATCCCCCACAGTGTTGAAGAGATCAGTCGTCCCCCTCACTTTTGATAAGGTAAAAAGCCTTATAGGTACGCCAAATAAATAATAACCTATAGGTTTACGCTAGGCTATGTAAAACTCCCCATTAACAGCATCACGTCACTAACCACAGCGACTGCACAATCTCGTATTCACTCTGTTGGATATCTGAAGCCAGTTTGTCTACTTAGATACTGTAAATCCTCAAATTATGGTCGGGGTCTTAAGACAAAGTACAGGCCTTTAGGGGCAGGATTGTATTCGAGACAGCCCTTTATTTCTTATGCGAGTTTTATTTTGAGACATGCGTTTCTTGGAGCGGCATACTGGTAGGCCTTCAAAAGCATGACATTTTCGGTTTAGTTTGATATTTAATTTACTTTTGGACTGTTTGATTATATTGTTAAATGTTGGGACTGATGGGCACTGAAATCTAGGGAGGTATTTGATGATCACTATTACATATGTAGTTGAAAGAGTGTTGGGATTTCAAACAAACCTTTCATGCGTTCATTGAAGGTCCACGGTGCTATAATGGAAACCTTATTGCGTAGCCAAGTAGCCTATATATTGAGTTATTTTTAAATTATGCATGATTTACTTTTTATTAATTTCGTAGGCTGGCTTTATTTTGTTAAATAGAAGTATCTAAATAACCTGTTAAAATGTACCAGAATTCAGGAAATTGCATCTAGTCCAAAAAAAAATTCTGGGGGAGGACCCCCATACCCCCCCTCTGAAATGTCCCACCCACTTTCATGCCTCTGACGCCCATGGTCCTAGTAGTAGGCTAGATCCATTTGATACCAATGTTCATTTAACTCTGGGACCCTGGTCCCAGGGATGGATTACTGGCCCAAGGTGTCAGGGGGCCCTGAAGCCCAAGCCTTTGCATGGAATCATTGCCTCAATATCAACACATCAGGATGTAGGCTATGAATCTGATTGAATTTAGTATTGGCCATCCCCAAAATGCTAGCCTGACGAGCCAGACCCACATTAAAATGTAGGGTCTGGGCACTCACCGTTCGCAGTGCTCAGTCCGAGGGGCGGGATAATCGGTTATCTTTCAAATTCCCTCTGCACGCAATAGGACAGCACTGAGTCCCATGCGTTTTCCCACCAGCGGAGCTAGTTGGCTAGTTCAAACTTTTGCCATCTCAAAACAAGCTTAACTCGCGTCACACTGTTGGTCAACAGCAATATCCATCTTCTTTGTTTTCAAGTAGCAGGGAATTAAAGCCAAACCGTTGCAACTCTGCCATCAATCAATTATGTTATGCCCCCCTAACGACTCTATAGACGATTTGATTGGCCTGATAGAAGTTTCATTTTTCGAGCTCACAAGCCAACGGAGAGTTGCTAGACTAGCCCTGGAAGCAAATGTAATTTGCTGCCGCTAGGGTGTGTTTAGATTTCTAAGCTACCAAAATGCACCAGAATACAGGAAATCACATCAAACAAATGAAAAAAATTCTGGGGGAGGACCCCCAAACCCCCCTTCCACATATGCGACAATTAGTGGGGAGCCCTTAATACATGTGGGCCCAGGGGCCCGAAAGTTCATAATCTGTCCATGCCTGGTCCCTACACCTGAGAACTACTGATGTACGTTTTTTTTTACTGTACGGTATAATGCTGAATGAGCCAAACAAAAATTTCTGCAGCAAAATTTTGGTTGGCCCCACCAAATCTCACTCCAAGGTTTTTTGAAAAGTTGGCAGCCCTGATACAGTAGCCTAAAGTTTTATTTTGAACGCTTACTTTGTTCTCACTCATTGCATCCAAATAACAGAAATAGCAAACTCCAAGTTATGATAGGGTAAGTTAAGCTATAAGCACAAAGCCAATTAAGCATGAAGAAAAAAGTGAACGGGACACTTTTTGAAACTATTTCAGCTTGTGTAGGCCTATCAGTGCTTTCTGAACATATTGAACACACTTTTAGAAATACCGTGATAATTTTGGTCACTATAACCGTGAGGTTAAATTTTCATTCCGTTACATCCCTACTGTGTACATTGTTGTATTGGGGAGGAGATGTATGACATGCAGTTTACAAGGAGTTGTAGGAGTAAGGCATGGAGAGGACTTGGTTAATGTGATTTATTTTATACATTAAACTATGTAGCCCCAACATATAAGGTGGTAGGTAAGTGTGAATTTACTGTCCTGCTAGCTCTTTCTGAATGGGATTAAGGCTCAAAGTTTTTTTTGGGCAATAGCGTGAACAGTTTTTCCAAAAATCATGAAATGTTTATGCCATTTTGACTTTTAGAAGGGGGAAGGCCATTACCCTATATCACTACGATTCATTTGTAGAGTGGCGTCAACTAGTGAATCAACCATATGCTAAATCATCAAAACAAAGTGCAATATTCTTAATTTCCAAAAGAAAAAATGCAAATAGCATTCCTTATCAATGAAATAAAACACATTAACTATGTGACTGCTTTCTGGACAGTGAGGGGGAGGGTAGCTCCCCAACAAATCAACCCAAATTATCTATACCAGGTACTTACGAGACCTATAAGATCTGTGAATTGCATTGCAGCTGCAGAAGTGGAGAAGTTGGGTTAGAGTGTTAAATGGGTTAGTGGCTTAATTGATTGAAGCAGGAGGGCCAAACGATGCAGCTTGTTTTGTGGATAGCTTAATTTGCTCAAGTGGGGAGGTGTGTGTCCATTATTTTGTGTAATGTGCCGCTAATCATCCTCTCCCCTCTGGCCCACCATCGCCCCTCCCTCAGGCACCTCCCTCACTCAATGCTGCCGCCGCCGCAGCCGCCATGGCTGTAGAGGCTGCCAATAACCAGAAGAACCGTAAGTCTTTTGCTTTCTCTCTCTCTCATTCCCTCTCACTCATTTCAGCTCAATTAAAATATGTTTTATTGTAAATCAATAAATCATATCATGCATTGCCATAGGTTAGGTTGGCAGAATTTGTAAATTGTGTATTGTTCTTTTTTAAGAAAGCATGTGATCAGGCAACTATTATTTTTAATTACTTTTATTTTAATGGGATTCAAATAAAACTATAACCCTTTAACTGCCTGCTCAACCGTTTGGTAGAGCACACTTTAAGACACCATATCTTACCAAAAAATCCAACTGTTTTGAGTTTAAACATATGGAGTCATATCTACCACTTGAGTAGCTACTACATGTTAAGCACAAAATATTTGCTCAGTACCTCTGTAATGTCGAAGGCCACACCTTCTCATCATACGCGATTTAAGAAATTAATTTACACAATTTCAGCCATATTTTGTGGAGTCATATCTACCAAGTTTTCAAAAGTAAGACTTTTCTTTCTTCATTATTATGTTAAAATTAAGTGGAATAACACATGTATTAACTTAGCCTGGCTAGCGCCACCACTTCTCAATGAGACGTGGTCTGGGAACCAAACGTTAATTTTCTCGTATTTGAAAAAAATGCCCAGATCCGTTTATTGGGTGCCACGGATGTCTATCAAATGTGTCTGTGCATAGCTCATCATCATCTTGCTTTCCCCCTTGTTCTGTGATTGGTCCCCTACCTCAGGCTAAAATTTGCTCCATGGTCTCCAGGCTGCCTTAGCAGCGTGAATCAAATCGCGCGCAAGGCAGCATGGGAACACCCAGGCTAGTATTAACTTACATTAAAAATATATACATATTTTCATGGTCAAATCATTTTTTGAAAACATGCTCAACCAAACGGTTGATTATGGTAAAAGCCAGGTCCGTATAGATAATACTAGAAAACATGAAAGTTTATAAATTAATCATATTAACCATTATATACTGTTTTCAAATGTATACTACTACTGTACTTAGCATATATGTTTAAAGTACTTAAGTACTTTCCGGTCGGAAGCAGAGTAGTTGCCATACCATACTGTGACACAGTTGGTGAGGATGCTCTCGATGGTGCAGCGGTAGAAGTTCGATATACTGAAAACACTACTATACCTTTTTATATCTTTGTTCTGATTTATACAGCACTACCTTTTCTCACAAATTTTTTTACCCAGCAAAGTCAGTGCAGGGTGGAATATGCAGAAGTTTCACAAGAGCTATCGGAACTCCCCCTATTACCGTAGGTCCCGTATTTCCACCGTCTTGCGTGTATCGGCTCCTACACACAGCTGCGTGCGTTGCGTTGCTGGAGACGCATCCCATTCACTTTACATGGGCTCACGTCATCCGTTGCCGAACTGAATTGTGGGTCCGTTGCGTCGCGTTTCTCCCGTAGCTTGCGTTGAGAAGTTCAGCTGGTGCTGCACCGACAGACGGTACCGGCCAATCAAGCCAATCACATTACGGTTTTACTTCAAGTCATTTGCATAGCTACCGTCGGGAACACCCACTGGAATGCGTTGACTGAACGCAACTGTGTGTAGGAGCCGTAAGTGTCACTTAATATCCATTTCTATACAAACCAAGGCAGCGGACTCCTAAAGAAACGCAACCACCCACACCATAGGTGTATCTAAATTAGCTATGTACCAAAAATGACATTTTACCGTGACTCGAACAGCTGTAAACAGTGTTGTAAGGCTGCGTGTACACAACCGCTTGAAGCTCCAGTGGAATTTTAATTTCATGTCGAGAATTCTCGGTCTAACCGTTCATGTGCCGTTGAAATGGTGTAAATAGGCGACCCATCAGGCCAGCACTATAACTCCGAGCGTGGTAATTTCAGGCAGTAAATGCTCCCGTTAAGAACCAAACCAGATTTTGTTCAAATCTACACATCTATGGCTACTGAAAAATGTAAGGTTCATTTAGTAAATGTTATTTTGAAGTGTTAAAAAACATCGTTGTTTTAGGATTTCTGAACAAAAGTGGTGATAATTGGGGGTGTTACGAAACTCATTGACTTTATATACACAGGCACAACTTTATATACACAGGCACAAGTACAATCAAGCATATCACAGGTGTCGAAACTTACCCGTAATAGCCAATTAAACCAGGGTGTGTATCAGGCCAAACATTTAGGGTAAACTTTTGATCAGAGTAGACAGCCAACTCCCATCTCTTTGTTTAATTGTCTCTCCCCTTCTTTCCCTTGAGAGTTTTTTCCTTCTTTAATTATCTTGGTATTGCGCTTCCACATTCTCTCTTCTCTCTCTTTCTCACACACACACTCTGACTCTTAGACACTCCAACTTTCTCTCTGTCCAGGTCACATGGAAGAAATTATTTTTCTCTATATGACATTGCAGCATATGATCATATCTGTAATCTGCCTTGTTGTAATCCTGCAGAAGCCCCCTTCAACCCTGGTATGATGAACACGGTTCCCCCCTTCGGCAATCAGCCCACGCTTCCTTCAGTGGGCGGAGTCAGACTGCCCCCCTCCAGCCAGACCATCTTGCCCCAGGCAGTGTTGGGCAAGCATCACTTTCCAAGCTACCCTGTATTGGTTGAAACACGCACCAATATCACATCCCAATGGAGCAGTATCAGACTCATATTCTAGACTAGAATTGAGTATGACAATGTCATGCTAGGGATATGCCAACTTTTTGGGATATTAGCTTATTTGCTGTCTACCTCAGAGTTAGATAAGAGGATTTAATAACCCGGTTCGAAACTGTTAGCCTAGCTTAGTATAATTAAAATTGGGTTGTTCCAGGTAGCCTAGGCCTATAGCTCCCTTTTAGCTATTCTATCTATCTATCCTATTCTATATCTATATTCTATTCTTGCTATCCTTTTAGCCTCATTCCACCCCTGTCCCCTCTGTCTATTTGTGTTTTTCTTTCGTTCAGCCCGGTGTGGCTGTGGCTCAGGTTGGCGCCAGCCCTATTGGCCAGCTGCAATGAGCCAATACGATTGTTGCCTGGAGCAGGGGGGTGAGAGATTCTTCTGTATAGGCCTACTGTGAAAAAATCATCAACATACAGTACATTTACCGTTTGTTAACAAACGCTTACCTGAACACTCATCTGGACAGACCAATATTGCATGGTGGCCCTCCCAAACATCAGGGAAAATCTGAAAATTCTCTTTAAAGAATCCAATTGAAATACAATCACATTTTCAAGACAGAACTGACTGCACATGATACAAATAAATGAAACAAATATAATCTAATGTAAAATTATAATCAAATTACAAACAATATCAACAATGAGTAAACATTAGAGCGCTCACCTCAGCTCAGCTTAAAACAATTGCTCTGTAATTTAACTGGAACATGAAATACAAAAACAGTTTTACAAAGACAGTTGACTTTGAAAAATAATCATGGGCCAGAGTCTGACAAGCACTGACTAAACTGATTAAGACAGATGAGATGAAAGATGAACATTTACATTATTCATTCATCAGTTTACCAATAAGTGTTTTATAAGTAAGTAATGCTTGGAAATGCTAAGCTGTACATGTTGCTTTCACTTCATGTGTTTCTTTAATGAAGGTATGCTTCCTATAAATTCAGTGGCCATATTGTTCTTGAGGAAGCCCATTTTCTTTTGCCTCCTTGGTGTGCTTAATCAGGTATTGATCCAGTATCAATTTACCATTGACGGGGAGAAGATGAACAAGGTCAGTTTATTTTCCCATAGGCTGTACTCTATCGACCTCCCTTGGAATGCTGTGCTTGGCTGTTGCCAGGGTGATTGCTCATGTTCCGGAACCCCCCACTAAGGCATAAATCATACACGTCCATAACTACCTCAGGGGTCAGTGCGGAGGTCACATCTTTGTATTATAATGCTAACTTCTTCATGCCTTTTGACACCCTGCTTTAACATGTCTGTATCACCCTCTGTAGAAGCTGAAGGCCTCCATGGACTCCAATACTAAACTCACACGCTCCCTGCCCTGCCAGGTGCAAGTCAACCACGGGGAAAACCTGTGAGTACACCACCACCTGCTCTTGTCTGATGCCAGTGTGACAAATATTTGATAGCCAATGCCCAAGGTGACCTGCTGTCTTCTGTTGTTTTTTTCCTCCCAGAAACACTGACCAGTGGCCACAGAAGCTGATCATGCAGCTCATCTCACAGCAGCTACTGGTTAAAGAAATACTAATGATAGTAAAGAAAAATATTTAAAGCTTTTGTAGCTTTCAAAAAAACACCAGGCTTTTCTACTGTGAATAGCTGTGTTTATTGTTTTTGTAGCATTCTCCATTGAGAGTGTCATTTCATGTATACCCATGTCTGTACACTTTACACTCATTTACTTACTCGAGAAAAATCAAGTTCATATAACAGAAAAGCAGATAACGATTTCTGACCATACATTTGAACTTCAAAGCCATTGTCATTAACCAGGAGCCTTTAACTCCTTCCATTAGGTCAAAAGACGGAATTGTCTTTATAACGACTGATAAAGAAGATAGGATGGCAGTGAAGAGGATATAATAATAATAATAATAATAATAAGGCTGTGTAATTGTAAACTATGTAAACAAGTGAATGCTGGGTTTGTGTTGGACAGAATTGACCCTAATCGGATTGGGGTCACATAGATTTCACAGAATGTTTTTTTTATTACTTTATCCAGCTTTGTAACAGTGAAATAACCACAGACCTTTGATATACTGAAGCGACTTGCCACCCTGTATTCATTCTTTTGCATTGCATGTTTTGTTACTGTTTAGCCCACTGGTTAGCACTCTGGACTTGTAACTGGAGGGTTGCCGGTTCGAGCCCACGGCTGAAGTGCCCTTGAGCAAGGCACCTAACCCCTCACTGCTCCCCGAGCGCCGCTGTTGTTGCAGGCAGCGCACTGCGCCGGGATTAGTGTGTGCTTCAGTTCACTGTGTGCTGTGTGTGTTTCACTAATTCACAGATTGGGTTAAATGCAGAGACCAAATTTCCCTCACGGGATCAAAAGAGTATATATACTTATACTTACTTATACTTAAATTGAACACCGTAGTGTGCAGTGGATTGCTGAAATTGTAGAGTTAAATTCATAACAAAACAGCTGATATTCTGAATAGGACACTACTGTAATGCGTTTACATTACTACACTCTTCCTGGGGCTAACTGCACAGTGTTACAGGAGTGATGCTCTCACACAGTCGTTTTAATCATCCTCACTCAATCACACTCTCTCCACATTGAAGACGATGCTGAGCTAGAAACGTGTTTATGGTGCAGTCTCTGTTCACCAACAAAGACATGGAGTCACTGAAAGGCCTCTATCGCATTATGGCCTATGGCTTTGTGAGTACAGAATGTTGCCCTTCTATACACACACACACACACACACACACACACCACTGTTTTCCATTGTACACATCAAAAGACCAATAAATACCACATTTTGCAAAATGGCGAGCACAACTTTTCTAGAGACATTTGTTTTACATGTGTTGAGCCTCATTCATCTTCATGTTGCCTTTGCTTTAAGTTAGTTTACATGAAGACATGAAGCTGCAACTGCCTTAGGTGGCCACAAGAGGGCACAGTTTATGGTTTTGATCAAAGGTTTTCATGCAACTTATCCCTTTTTCAAGATCAGTGGCCCAGTATGAAGGACAATCCAAAGGAAGGGAACGTTTTCTACTCGCTTCACAGTTGACCTCCCACAAAAGTTGAGGGCAACAGCAATGCCTGCGCTCCTGTGACTTCAAGAGTCAGCAGTGACCCCACAAGAGTTGAGGGCTTCGGCAATGCCTGCGCTCCTGTGACTTCAGGACTCTGCAGTGAACCCACTGTGCCATTAGGGGGAGTAGATCACCAAGGATAGTTCCATAATGGATATGGTTTAAAGGCTTAGAATTGACAGGCTCTAGTGTATCTGTGGTCTGGTTTGGATTATGTCATGTGAAATACGTTGTTGATACAGAGGATGGCATATGGGATTGAAATTACAAGCTTTTGTCAGATGAATCTGGGTCCTGGATCTACAAAGGATCAGATTATAAATCTAGAACTGTTCAGATTTAATTGCATAGATTTTTATGCAGCTATTAGGGCTGTCAAGATGATAGATTTGTGATGGTGGAAAAATGATCTCAAATAACCGCTATTGTTGCATAAATCCATGTTGTTGAACTGTATACTTAGGTTAATGAACAAATAATGGTGTCAAAAACAATTAAAACATTCGGTTTACAATGCTGTCAATTTACAGTTCAGTGGTTTGAACCGTACTGAACCGTAAGACAAAGCTAATTAGCCTTTAAGCCACATAGTTGAACTGAATGTATTGCTATTTCATGGGCCAAACACTTGAAATATTTAGGCTGGCCGGGTCCACTAGCTACTTTAACTTGCTTTCTGAACATTTTAATGAACATCCTTCCTAGCAGGTACAGTAAATAGATCATGTTTTGGTTTACTAAGCATGATTAAGAATAATGAAAAGGAATAGGTATTGGTTATTGTAGTTTTGACACAGGTAGCTTGGGAATATTTTTCTTCCTCTACAGATTTCTGCACCATTAAAAGACACTTGTGTTGTTCAAGTGGTATTTTCTGAAAGGATTTTATCGGTGCTTCTCAATGAATCCCAATAGTCAAGTCAAGTCAAGTCAAGTTGGCTTTTATTGTCAATTTCTTTACATGCACTGGTCATACAAAGAATTGAAATTTCGTTTCTTACTTTCCCATGCAGACATAGACATACTTTAAATACAGACATAGACATACTATAGACATAGCCATAGACAATAAACATTAAATTAAAGTGTAAGACTGAAATATAGAACATGTATGTATCAAAATAGAAATATAGGACATATATTAAAAAAAAAATAGAGGTAGTTGTGTTGTATATTTATATAGAATGTAATGCATATGCATATGCATTGAAGTCGAATCCAAAGCTATGCATACTCACTAAACATTTAGATTATGTGTGCATGCGTGTGGACTGTATTTTGCATTGTACTGGCCTCACAGAATGTCTGTTTCAGCTAGCCAGCAAGTTAAACACCTCAACAATATAAGTCCCAGACACAGAGGGTAAAGTTAGAGTTTTTATGTGAATAGTGTGCATTTCCCCCACAGCGTTTCCATGTGAGGTGTGAGTCCTGATGCTGCTCTACTCTTCTAAGAAGCGCATCTTCATGGGCCTCATTCCCAACGACCAGGGGTGCGTTTCTAGAAAGGGAAGTAGCTAACCTCCGTCGCAATCTTTGGAATTAGAACCGTCGTTCTTGGATTTCGGGTTTCTAGATAGGATAGTTCTAATGCTCAATTGCAAACGGGCAGAACGTTTGGTGGTTGGTGAATTTATGTGTGAGTGAAAGAAAAGTTGAAAAAAAAAAGAGTCAGAAGGTGGCTGCAATGCCGCCAAGCAGAAAGTGAGGTCATATCTCAGCAACACTTTCATGTATCAAAGCCAAACTTGGTACGTGGACTGGTGAATTCATCGCGAGGACGGACATATAATTTGGTGCCCTTTGACCTAGGGGGCATTGCATTCAGCAAACATGCCTTTTGGCTGGATTTCATTTGACTCGTATGCCCAGCTTTCAAAAATGATGTACTGTTGGAATCCTTGATCCTCCTCTGTCTGTTACTGTTGGGGAAATGCATTTCTATGAGAAAAAACATTTATTCTGGTCAATTTTTAGTGGCCATCTTGGATTTTTGAGTGGCCAATCGGGCATTTTTTTTTAAGTATGCCCTAACAACTGTGCCAAATTTGGTGCTTGTATCACTATTTACATGATTTTCTATTATCCGCCTAGCTATACACACCCACCCATGCATGCTCATTTATGTACACACACACTTAGTGACACCCATGTGTGCATATAAACGTGTTTGCATAGAGGACCATTCTTGAGTACAGTACATGCACATACCACCATTCTGCTTAAACAGCATGTTTATTACTTTGACACACACAAACACCTGTGGTGCTGACTGGGCCCCTTAGTGTCCTACGTCCCATGAGGCCTTGTGTTAAAAGTGGGAGCAACTTCCGCTTTTAAACGGGATGTGGGCTTTTTAAAGTTTAATTTCTTAAGACATATTCTTTTTGATTCATCGTCTTTTGGGATTTACTACATTTACTACAATGAGTTATAAACTAAAACGAGCATGCAATTGAGTAAAATGAGCATGCGATTTAGGAACTGAGTTGTGCATCTTCCTGATCTCCCAATGCTGCATGCACTCCTCCTCTAAACCTAGGCAGGATGGCTCTGATTGGGTTCAAGACATCTGGGCCTTTTAGCAGCAGCATTATTTCATACTCTCTCTCTTGAACTGTTGACTACTGTTCCAAACTAGTGACAAGTGAGTCAAGATTTGGCTCTCCAGTTATCAGTAATCTTTTTCGACTTGAGCTGTATAAACAGTGAGGCACTCAGGTTCCTTCCTTGACCGTTTTTCAGTTCTTAACAAGGTGGTCTCACTCTCAACTCCACTCCTGTTATTGGGAAGGCAAGCTGGATCCATAATCCAAAGGTACTTAGCATCCCAGTATGTTGTTATGACATGAGGTCACCCTTTATGATTTCAAGCTCCTCTTCTTTGGCTCAAGTCATCTCTTTCCCTCCAGATTGGTAATTCCCACAACGGCATCCACCACATTTTGGCACACAGGCTGCACCGATGCTCTCCCACCTCCACAACTTCAGGAAGTCACAATGACTAGCAGCTGTATGCTTGGCCTTAACCATGGTGTTTCTCAGGGGTTCTCGGCTTGGATCTCCTCATATTTGACAGCAGCTGTCCTCATGGAACGACTTTTACTGTCCGAAGCCAGGTTCATCAGGGTTCCTATTTTTTGCCCTGCATTTGCTCTAACTTCAAGCAACATCATGATAACAGGACATTCTCTTAGTCCACCTTACCTCAGGAGGAACACCTGGGACTTGGCTGGACAGTTTACCTTGGATGAATTGTTGCTCTGAGGTTTCTTAAAGTCACGTCTTTTGACTTCTCTTGGACATAAAAAAGACGTGGTGATCACTGAGGAGCCACCCTTCTTGCAGTCTTTATTTCAGTACAGGTAAATGTCTTTGCAGCCGTCCTCATACTTATGGTACCCTAAGCACTCTCTGCAAGCACAGCTCTGCATGCACAGCTTCAATCCTTTAAACCTTTTGCAGTCTTAGTCTTTGGGCTTCTCATCTCCATAGATAATGCATCCTTCATTGGCATCCCCTTTCTTTATAGTTTTAGTTTATGCATATTTTGTTGAATTTCTGTTCTGCTTTATCAGACTTTTCTGACTTGTCCATGAATGTTTTTTCATGAATGTGAGAAGGCATGTCAAAATAGTTGAGTTGTGTGATCCAATTACTGGGCTACACCATTAACACAAACCAGACTTTCTTCACAAACTCAAAAAGTTTGCTCGTTTTGGATTATACCACCAATGGATTTTTAATTGCACAGGTACTTCTTAAATCTGTAAGTTCAGCAAGAGCCTTGTTGATTAAGTCTGCTACTTTCCTTGGCTGATTTACTCTGACAGGTGGGATTTTCTCCAATTCTTCAGCAATTCCTAAATAAATGGTTTACTTATTCCCATACCTGTTTGCCAGCACTCTAAGGATGTCATCAGCTGTACAATTAGTTGACAGTCTAAGGTCTTTAGCAATCATCTCATCCACGCTGTCAAGAAGCTGGATCTTTTTGACCTCTCTGGTGAGCCGGTTGGCTGCTTTTGAAGGCTTTCCCAGTCTGTCCTCCAGCAATGGAAATCTCTTTTACTGTGCCACTAAATGTCAACAGTATAATTGGCTTAATTTTTACTGTTATTTGTCCAGTTGTACCTGGTTTCACACTTCACACAGGCTTTTCTCATCTCAAGGTCATTGTAGGCTACTTTTAGGTCCTTGCTTGGCTGAGAGCCCTTTTGAAAATTCCTTGATTCATTTTGGAGGATTCCTTGATTAGTTCCACCACTACTGTTAGATGGACTTTGTAGCCTTCACAATTGATGCTTTCCATAGGTATTGTGTATGCATGTCTACAGGCCTTTTCTGCTCAAAAACAGCCTCTAGCACTTCTTGCCCATACCTGGTCCAAAGGTTTGTGTGAACAATAGTTTTTACCTCATCAAACTTTTGGTCACAGTCGCTGGATGCCTTCTGATCTGCTCCTTATGAAGCCTCTTCACCATCTTCTGCCTTGGCTTCGAGATCTGCCAATAGCCCAGCCTTGAAATCATCACTGGCTTCAATGATTCTCCTTACATCGTCAGAGAGCTTTGCAAATTCATCTCTAAGCTCCAACTCAGTTAAAGGGATATTCCACCATTTGGGGAATTACACTCATTTTCCAGCTCCCCTTGAGTTAAACAATTGATTTTTACCTTTCTCCAGTTCATCCAGCCGTTCTCTGAGTCTGGCGGTACCACTTTTAGCACCAGCCTGAAACCACTTGCTTTCCATTTGAGGTAGTTAGCCCGCTTGAGGAAGCACCTCTTTGAAGCAACTGTCCATTCTTTCTTTAGCTGATCCAATGTTTTGCCATTTTGATCTGTGAGATTTCTTATCTTTCAGTTTATCTACAGTAGGCTATTTGTCGACAGACAAACTAATCTAATTCCTGGTGCCTCAGGAATGATCTTGCTGTTCAGCGACTCTCCTCTGCAACAAGTCCCTGAACTTAACGAAGCAGTCTATATTCCTATTCTGATGCAAATTTATTTGTTGCTTTTTGGTAATTTATTGACACAGCAATGGTTTTCAACTGTCAAGTTATCAGGAGTTTTACTTGACTTCTGTCCAAACTTGAAAAAAGGCTTTGGCCAACTACATGGTTCAATGGATCAACTCAAACAATCATCATCTTTTTGTTTTACTGAAGATCATTTGTATTTTCAAGTTAGTTTAGTTAGTAGGTTCAAACCATTTACAAAACAAAGATAAAATAGCAACACAAAATACAGCAATTACCTCCAATTTTGTTAACATCTGCAGCACATACAGTTCTTTTTCCAACTTAATTTAAATAACACAGCAGCAGAATCTACTTAGCTACTCGCATGCTGTTGCATGAGCTAACCAGCATATGAGCTTACATACAGCGCATGTCATGAGTGCTTATCTACTGTAGATAAGCTTGACATAATTGTCATTCCTAGCCAACAAAATATTAATTGATAACAGAAAACCATTTGCCCACCAGAAGCATCCCTGGATATGGCCAGAAAATCAAATTGTCCCCAATTTGCATCCAACTTGGACAGCATGGGCCCTCGCACAACATGTGCTTGCAGTTCAATCAGCTCTTTAGTGTCTCTGCCTCCTTTTCTTGATTGGTGTAAGAACTGTAAAGTCTCCACTTCCTTTTTCACAGTAAAAGCGGCTTTTCATTTTAAAGCAAAAGCCTATGGAGTCTGGCAGCACACTCATAGACAATCTGTCATATGTACACACACATGGGCCCTAGATGTAGCAGCCAATAACGTAATAACAGCCATTATTACACGGCTCTTCACAAGGCAAGTAGAACGCTCCATTGGCTTAAATGGGATTTCCCAAAGTTCTACGGTAAAAAATATTCATGTAATTACCGCTGCAAACATATAATTACCGCTGTCAATGGCAACGGGTTTTGTGCTTCTGATACGTCTTTCATATCACTACGCAAGGACTGGAACATTCAAAAGTGAAAGCAGACGGTTGATCAGCTGTGTTCTAAAGAATGTTTGATTCAAGTTCAGCGTGTGTTGATGCGAACTATTTGTTTCTCAGCAAATGCCACGATGAACGGTAACAAACAGGCTAGGCTATGTAGGCTAAAGTCATATCGTGGGGAGTTTATTATTTCGTTTTGGCAAGTAGCCGTGTAATAAGCGGGATAATGTATAAAACGCCGGTCATTACTGGGAAAATAAGTCCCTTCAGGGCGGAACAAGACCCCTCCGCTGCGCGTCGGGGTCCGGTTCGCCCTGTCGGGACTTATTTTCCCAATAATGACCGGCGTTCTATACATTATCCCTTACATAATGTAATAATGGTCAATAACGTAATAATTTTAATGTAATAAAGGCATTAATGTAATAACTTGCCAATAATGTAATAACATTTCTGAACCAATAACGTAATACCTTTTTGCCAATAATGTAATAAGTTATTACATTATTGGATGGTTATTATGTTATTGACTGGGCTGAAGAAAAACTTTGAAAATGTAATAACTGCAGCCAATTATGTAATAACATACTGATATGTTATTTAATGTTTATTTACTAGATATAAAGTGTCACCACGGCAAATAACTGCTTAAAAACATGACCATTGTACAAACAGCCCCACACTTTCTCTCTCTCTCTCTCTCTCCTTAATGGACAATCAATTATAATGAATCTGTTACGAAACACTTGTAACATTGTAAAAACAACCTGATAGAAGCTTTACTGTTAGGAACACAATCCCAGCCCACAGTTGCATAAAGTATGCCCACTTGGCTGTAAGCAACACTACTAGGACAGAGATGTCTCTTCAAGACCTTCCCTTTCCTTCTCTCTCTCTCTCTCTCTCTCTGTCTCTGAGATAGCATTATGTATTATGACAGCCGCTGGCGTAGCTAGCAATGCGGTCATATACAACTTGTCAAAGTTTTTTTTTCTTCCTGAATGTTTGGTCAATGATTCCCAGGACACCGAAACACCAGGGCTCATGAAACTTGGTGGGTATAGCCCCACTAGACTTTAATGGAAAATAAGCACTTGGTCCCCGGAGGCCACTCCACACTGGGCAGTTTTCGCAAAATACCTGAACCGTTCAAGATGATGACATTTTTGTGATATGTCGGTCTCAAGGGCCCGTGTCAACCTAGCCCATAACCATAATTTATATTAACAACTACTCTAAGTTCAGGGTTTGTAGCCTTATTTTTTGTAAAAGTTTGTAAAATGAGCGAGAAAAAAATTAATTAAATTAAAACTAAAAAATATTTCTTAGCTCATGTACGATCTAGTTCGACCAGACCTAACTATAGTATAAACAATGTCTAAAGGTCTGTCACCCCCCTCCCCCCTTCGCTGCTTGACCTCCACTAATTATTGACCTCCACTGATTATTTCAGTTATTACATTTTTAGAGTTATTTTTTAACCCAGCCAATAATGTAATAACTGATTACATTACTGGCAAAAAGTTATTACGTTATTGGTTCAGAAATTGTATTACATTATTGGCAAAATATTGGCTTTATTACATTAAAAGTATTACGTTATTGGCTGTTATTACATTATTGGCTGCTACAGGCCTTTATGAGTGTATATAATTCCTCTCACTAGGGTAAACACTTGGCACAGGTTCACAGGAAATCTCTGATAAGTGTGTATGGGCAAACAATTGCGTCAAGTGAGTGGCTACCAGCTTACCCTGGCAATCACTCTTATCTTGGTCTCAACACCAGTCCTGCCCCCAGTCCCTCTCAGGCTGCATGTCGGACTCTTGTCCTCCCGCCTCGTGTGCTTATCAGGCCTGTTTAATGCACCGCCTTGCACAGCGCTGGCCCTTTTCAGCTATCTCTTTCTCGTATGCCACTCTTTTGGGGCTAAACTCTCCCTCCACTCGTCTCTCAGCTGACCATGCGAGCCACAACCAATCAGCAACCCCTAGTTAGTGGTGCCCCGCCCAACCAGGTGGCATAGGGACAAGCCCAGCCAGGCACCATGCCTCCGCCTCCACAACCCAGGAGCCAATCCGCAGCGTCGGTGCCACCTCCTGAGCCAACAGTAGCCGGTAAGCACCTTTGACTAACAGCCAGAGTGCCGGATCTCTTTTTTTTATGAGGGTTGGGGGGGGGGGGGGGGGGGGGGGGTGTTCAGATCAGGGAGCTGATTTGAGGCGACTGCCTCGTCAGGAGTCATTTGAGAAAGAGGGAACATGTCCAGCGGCAGTAAGAGGAGAGGAGAGGAGAGTGTTTTTCATCTTAATTTCATGTGTTGAGAGAACGTCAGCGCCAACGGGGGGGAATGTGGAGGGAAGTGTGAGCCAGCTCTTATTTATGTTTGCTGTCATGTGATGTGTTGGAGGTAGGGGAGCGGGCGGGGAGAAACTGACACATTTAAGTTACTGAAATCACACACACTCTCTCTCTCTCCTCTCTCTCTCTCCTCTCTCTCTCTCTCTCTCTCTCTCTCTCCTCTCTCTCTCTCTCTCTCTCTCTCTCTCTCTCTCCTCTCTCTCTATATACATGTATCCCTCTTCTTTCTCTTTTCCTTTCCTATGGTCCTCTTCCTTTCTTTGCCTCTCTTTCTTCTCTTTCCCTTTCCTGTATATCTTGCGCTCTCTCTCTCTCTCTCTCTCTCTCTCTCTCTGTTCCCCTCTACAGCAGCCTGGAGTGGGTCACATGCAGGGCATGCTCCCGGGGCTGTCAGGCCTGGGCCAGCAGATGGTCCACCCCACACCAGGAGGGGGCGCTCCCATGCAGGCCCAGTGGAGGCAGCAGCTCCCAGGTAAAATTAGAACAATTCCCTCATACACACACACACACACACACACACACACACAGGCAGTCAGCTTGCAGGCTATCACCTAGGATCAGCACCTGCTTCTCCCAGCTCTAACCTAACCCCCTCTTGGGCGCCCTGGTGGTGAAAAAGCCCTGAGTGCCAGAAACAGATCCTGAATCAGGTCCAGAGCCAGTTCAGCTCAGTTCAGTCCGGCTCAGCCAGCACTAGATTAAGTACTCTGATCTGGATGGGGGCCTGATCGGAGAACAGGGATTTGCATGCTGATGTCATTTGTCCGGTCTGAAGTTATCTTAGTAGACAGTCAGTCGGTGAGGCCTTGCTGACACAGTAAGGGTCAAATGCTGATAATGCCGATCTCTGGTCAAATGCTGATAATGACAGACCTCGTCAGGACCTCACTCGCATTCCACCAGTGTCCAGGAAGTTCTTATGGACATTCCTAAAGCAATGTCCTTTGTTTCGCTTACCCATATGTCCTTTGTTTTGTTTGTTAAAGCAGAAAACACACACACACACACACACACACACACACTGAGAGAAAGGGAAAGAGAGATCCAGAGACTATACTTTTCCTCACACAAACATATACTATCTGATAATGTTTTTCAGTAGTGAGAATGAGAGCCATCATGGAGAGGCTGTAGAGGATCGTCATCTTCAGAATTACATCATCTGCTTTTATCAGTGCGCAATGTATAATGTTCCACATAAGACCACCCATAAAAGGTGTAACCTGTAGGTATAATAAAGCTAAACCATCAAGATGTTTTTCCAGGCCATCATACTTCTAACTTCAGGGCGATCAGTTTTCAGAGTGAGCACAGAGTTTCCTTCTCCCTTTGCAGACGTTGTTCACACTTTTATAAACACTTTTGATTAGGTCTTTGTTTTCACACATATTGAGTGAGAAAGAGAGGAAAAATAGGCACGGAGAGAATGGAAGAGAGAGAAATATGGGATTGTGTGTACTGTATGTGTGTGAGAGAGAGAGAGAACAAGAATGAGAAAGAGAGTGTGTGAGTGAGAGAAAGAGAGAGAGAGAGAGAGAGAGAGAGAGAGAGAGAGAGAGGGAGGGAGCGTGATTGCATAACTGAACAGATCTCTTTACTGACGTACAGTCAGGCCACTGAGGTGTTGTCTCCACGACCCGGCCGTCAGCGACAGGCGACTGAAATAGAAGGAGCAATGGGTTGTTTTAATGTCTGTTTCTGCCAAATGGTGTCAGAGTGTTAATTTTAACTACTCCAATATGTCGTGGAACCATACAGTGCCCCCCGGTGCCAAGTAGTCCTACCAGATGGCATCACTTGGCCACTCTTTCTCTGGCATAATAAGAAGCAGGGAGCGGACCGCATGCGCACACACGCCACACTGCTCACATATGCGTCCGGAGTCGTAAAAGCGAATTGAACACACTCTTGTGCATCATAATAATCCTGCTCTTCAACATGGCAAGGCAAGTACTCAACCAACCACCCCTTTCCCACATGGATTGTGGGAAGCACTGATTTATTGTGTTGTAGGAGCAGGCTTCACTCAGTTTCTTATTTATTTTTGAGAGTGCTTGGCCAAACGTATAAGTAATACCAAAGAAGAAAAGGCCGCACTTTGCATACAAACGTGTTTATTGCACTGAAGCACTGATTTATGCCAAATGCACATACATCTCAGCTAAACCCATGGCAAACAAACAGATAAGCATTTTCCCTGTGTGAGATTACCTACTGTAGTTTGCTGCAATGCTAGCCCAAACTACCAAAATGGAGGCCAAAACATTCCAACCACATATGTTTGACATGCTTCCTCATTAGTCCTTAGAAAACAGCTATACAACCACCCACACCTGACTCAATGAGCAGACTCACATTCTTACACACACAGACAGGAAGGGATGTTATTCCCTGTCGCCAGGGAGACAGAGACGGTTGCTAAGATACCATGACACCGGGATCTGAATCTAAGCCCCCCCATCTCAGCTTTACACATACAGTCACACACACATACTCTCTCTCTCTCACACACACACACACCCCCCCCTCGGATCCACCCTCACCTCGACAGCAGTTGGACAACTGTAAGCCGCCTGCTCTTTTTCCTCTCTCTCTCTCTCTCTTTCTCTCTCTTTCTATCTCTATCTCTCTCTCACACGCACACTGTGTACCTTTTTACAGGTCAGAAAGCTCTGCCTCCTCTGCTTCATTGCTCTTTAACATGGACACATTACCTTGTGTAATGTAATGAATCGCCTGCTGCCGTCAGGGCCTTATAGAAACGCATTTGGCTCCATCTCATCTATATAATGTCCTGTTGGCTAGCCAGTGATTGTGATGCTGATGGGGGGGGGTAATAATTAGGAGCTGTGCATCAAACATGACCATTACAAGTTACAGAGTGCTGCCGACTCCCTTCATCTTGAGGAGAGTATTGATGGCTCTCTAGGTGTCTTTAATCTAAGTGTGGCAGACCTGCGGTTGCTGGTCTCTGGGTTTGATGATAAGTGGGTCAACAGAAAACCACCATGTTTCCTCTTGTGATGGTGATAATTTTAAGATGGCTTGCTAGAATCACAGTAAAATATTATGTCTCAGAGATGAGTGTGTGTATCCTGTGAGAAATTTTCCTGTGATCTTTTTAAGGAACACTAATGGAGTTATGTTGGGTCTATATGTATGGCTTCATTGCATGATAGGGATCAAATTCAAACAAGTATGGTACAATGTCTTTGTAAGTGACATTTAATTTAAAAAGTGTTTAATTCTTCTCGGTTCTTTCTAACAAAATGCTGTTGCTAAAAGGTTTGGATTTTGTTATCACATCTGTTGTAAAAGATATTGACAGCGCAATAACCAGAAAACAAATGTTAAGACATTTGTGGAGAAGAAGAAACCCTGTATCGGTTGAAACACGCACCATAATCACATCCCAATGGAGCAGTATCAGACTCATATTCTAGACTAGAATTGAGTATGGCTACGTCAGGCTCAGAGGTATATTAAATGCACTACAGAAAAATGGTGGAAGACTTGTTTTTAAGTAAGGTGCCAATGTATGGCTGGGTGTTGACTGGCATTATGCAAAACTGTACAGAATCTCTCTCCCCACCCTTCACCTCAACCAGTTCTCATCCCATCAGGAAGTTTATCCAGACCTGACCTGTCAGACCCGAGTGCTGTGGCTACCACTCTCGTGGAGTGAGGATTGAGGAGAGGTTCAGGCCTCCAGCCAGGGATTGGTTTTGGATGGCAAGCCAGAGCAGGCAGGTGTCGGCAGGTGCTGAAACTGGCGCTGTTTCCCTGTCAGCTGATCAGCAGAGCTCTCGGCAGGGTCTTGGGACCCAGCCGCGGGTTTAGTGCAGTGGTGAACGGAGCTGGGCAGGTGCAGAAGTGGCAGCAGAGAGAGGGAGGGAGAGGGGTGAAGAATCAGGGGAGAGGTAATCTGTTTACAGAACACCATCAGCTGACCTGAGTGGAGTGGGGTGGGGTGGGGTGGGGGGTCGTCTTAACCTACTCCAGTGATGTTAACCCAAATAATGGTGAAAGAATAAGAAAAACCAGAAGAAGTCTAGTGAGTAAAGGCCTTCACAGAAAAGGTGTAGAGGCGATGAGGTTGTTTGTTACCTTGTCCGTATTCGCGGCGTCAGCCATTAGCCTAGGCTACTCTGGAGCTAGAAGCTAGCATACATAATTGAGCACATCACACTGTTCTACAATGACATCGATGCAGAGGCCCCCTTTGTCTTCTCTTCTAAAGTGTAACAAAATGTAACAAAACTTATCAAATCCCAACGGGTGTAGTAGAGGAGCTAGAGGAGAGGCTGAAACTGACTGACAAACTTACAAACTCTGGAGATAACATGGGTAGGATTGAAGCAACGATAAACGAATGACGTGGATCCTGTAACTGTCCATGAAAACAGAAGGCATAGCAGGTAAATATCGTAGAAAATAGCCTGGCAATGAAAGGGCTTTAAAAACATGTATTTCACTGGTCTCACTGGAGTGAACGCAGAACATGGGCTGTTGCGCAAAGAAATGAATTAGTGATCTGCATCTCCGTTCACCAAAAGCTAAGTTTGTGCTAACCCATTCGCACAAATAATAGCCTATGTTATGTTTTCTCCATTGTTAACGTGAGATATGTCTCAATGTAGGGTAGTGTAGTGATAATGCATAAGGTAGCCAATATGTTCACGTCACATGAGCCAGCTGCTTGTTCTGTAGGCTAAAAGTATTTCTGTCCCTCCCAAGCTGCGTTAAAATGGTGTTAAGTGGACAGAATTTCAAAAAACCTCCTGGGGAAACCCCCGACACGACAAACACATGCACTTTTGAAAAGCTTGAAACGTCCATATGTATAGCCTTACCCATCTCTTAACTTAGCCAGCCAGTTGTAAAAGTTCAACTCTTGTTTTCGTGCAGTGGGCCTTTTTGATAAGCGATGTCATGGGTAGGCTGACGTGATTAAGGAGGGCTTTCTGTTCCTGTTTATGTAAAGGTTTTACTTAGGCTCAATAATGACAGGCTACACTGCATGTTAGGGTATTAACCAAAAGCGCACATTATGTATAGGCTAAATAGGCGGGTCAGATCGCGGCCCGGGTATCATTTAATCATAATTAATATTTGCGATTTGGGGGGGGGGGGGGCTTAGAAACATATAGCCCAGGGGCCTCAGGTGGTATTAAGGCGCCCCTGGTATTCAGGTAGGATGAAATTATACATGTGTAGGTGGCATTAATAAAACAGTGTACATATAGAAACAGCAGATATGTTGAGACTATTGGCATGTTGGTGTGGTCATGGAACTAAATGTCTTCAAATCAGCAGATTTCAGAGCAGCACCCAATATGACTTAATATGAGTAATTTGTGCTCTGATGACCCAGTAATGCTGCATTTTGCATTTTTATTGCAAATGTAACACAATTACAGTGATTCAGACCCCCCTCCCTCCCCCCTTTCAATGAAGACAGTAAAAGATTTAGTAAGTGGTTGGGGGTTGAGTTAGGGTAAGAGCTGGTTAAAAGGCAACAAGCTTCTACGATTTTAACATCTGGTACACTGAACAAATTACTTTCACCAGTCTAGTTTTTCAAATTTGAATGACAGAAGTTTTCAGGTGAAACCAACAGCAATATTATATCGTATACTATATAAAGTTATCTCCTATAACCTGTAATTCAACTGAAAAAAAAAAAACGCTATAACAACAGGTTTTATTATGAAATAGCACACACTCTCTCTCTCTTGTGCACCCCCCCCCCCCCCCCCCCCCGCCTCCCACACACACACACACACACATTCATTCATTCATTAGATGTTAGAATGTTGCTGGTAAAAGCTTCGGCTAAATTAATAATAATTGATGGAAATATAAACAAAAGAAGGAACCCTCTATGAGTAACTATGGATTTGCCAGCCACCTTGTTTTTCCTAAGTGTTTCCTTGGAGGTTTGACCAGCATGCCCTGGTGGTAATAATGCTACAAATGGTCGCCTGTTTTTAATTGTTTTCTCAGAAGCCTCCAAGAAAAAAGATGGTAACTGAATTATAGCTCTAAGTTACCCAAAACATGTCCACTCTCAGTAAGTCTTAACAATAACTTTTGGCATAAGTACTGAGAGGGGGCCATTGATTTCCGCTGTCTACTAAACATGTTGAAGCAGCTTTCAGCTTATATCAAAAATGCTCAAACTATAGCCAGTTTCAAATGTAGACGTCAGACCAAACTGTTCTTACCTCATCAGATGCATCCCGTGATTTTATATATCTTTTAATAATTATATTTATGTATTTTATTTTTTAAACTGTGTAAGCTATTGCCCTTATAGGCTTTTATATACAGTACTGTTATTTGCTTTTGTTTATGTAAAGCACATTGAATTGCTCATGTGCATGATATGCACTGTGTAAATAAACTTGCCTTGCCTTGAAAGTCTCCTCTATTCTGTGTGAGGGGGAACACTGAAAAGTGACATCTTCACAGGTTAGGTCTCCATATCAAGTTTTAGAGTTTTGGTCGAATGCCTCTGTCTCTTGTTAACGTGAGATATGTCTCAATGTAGGGTAGTGTAGTGATAATGCATAAGGTAGCCAATATGTTCACGTCACATGAGCCAGCTGCTTGTTCTGTAGGCTAAAAGTATTTCTGTCCCTCCCAAGCTGCGTTAAAATGGTGTTAAGTGGACAGAATTTCAAAAAACCTCCTGGGGAAACCCCCGACACGACAAACACATGCACTTTTGAAAAGCTTGAAACGTCCATATGTATAGCCTTACCCATCTCTTAACTTAGCCAGCCAGTTGTAAAAGTTCAACTCTTGTTTTCGTGCAGTGGGCCTTTTTGATAAGCGATGTCATGGGTAGGCTGACGTGATTAAGGAGGGCTTTCTGTTCCTGTTTATGTAAAGGTTTTACTTAGGCTCAATAATGACAGGCTACACTGCATGTTAGGGTATTAACCAAAAGCGCACATTATGTATAGGCTAAATAGGCGGGTCAGATCGCGGCCCGGGTATCATTTAATCATAATTAATATTTGCGATTTGGGGGGGGGGGGGGGCTTAGAAACATATAGCCCAGGGGCCTCAGGTGGTATTAAGGCGCCCCTGGTATTCAGGTAGGATGAAATTATACATGTGTAGGTGGCATTAATAAAACAGTGTACATATAGAAACAGCAGATATGTTGAGACTATTGGCATGTTGGTGTGGTCATGGAACTAAATGTCTTCAAATCAGCAGATTTCAGAGCAGCACCCAATATGACTTAATATGAGTAATTTGTGCTCTGATGACCCAGTAATGCTGCATTTTGCATTTTTATTGCAAATGTAACACAATTACAGTGATTCAGACCCCCCTCCCTCCCCCCTTTCAATGAAGACAGTAAAAGATTTAGTAAGTGGTTGGGGGTTGAGTTAGGGTAAGAGCTGGTTAAAAGGCAACAAGCTTCTACGATTTTAACATCTGGTACACTGAACAAATTACTTTCACCAGTCTAGTTTTTCAAATTTGAATGACAGAAGTTTTCAGGTGAAACCAACAGCAATATTATATCGTATACTATATAAAGTTATCTCCTATAACCTGTAATTCAACTGAAAAAAAAAAAACGCTATAACAACAGGTTTTATTATGAAATAGCACACACTCTCTCTCTCTTGTGCACCCCCCCCCCCCCCCCCCCCCCCCCCGCCTCCCACACACACACACACACACATTCATTCATTCATTAGATGTTAGAATGTTGCTGGTAAAAGCTTCGGCTAAATTAATAATAATTGATGGAAATATAAACAAAAGAAGGAACCCTCTATGAGTAACTATGGATTTGCCAGCCACCTTGTTTTTCCTAAGTGTTTCCTTGGAGGTTTGACCAGCATGCCCTGGTGGTAATAATGCTACAAATGGTCGCCTGTTTTTAATTGTTTTCTCAGAAGCCTCCAAGAAAAAAGATGGTAACTGAATTATAGCTCTAAGTTACCCAAAACATGTCCACTCTCAGTAAGTCTTAACAATAACTTTTGGCATAAGTACTGAGAGGGGGCCATTGATTTCCGCTGTCTACTAAACATGTTGAAGCAGCTTTCAGCTTATATCAAAAATGCTCAAACTATAGCCAGTTTCAAATGTAGACGTCAGACCAAACTGTTCTTACCTCATCAGATGCATCCCGTGATTTTATATATCTTTTAATAATTATATTTATGTATTTTATTTTTTAAACTGTGTAAGCTATTGCCCTTATAGGCTTTTATATACAGTACTGTTATTTGCTTTTGTTTATGTAAAGCACATTGAATTGCTCATGTGCATGATATGCACTGTGTAAATAAACTTGCCTTGCCTTGAAAGTCTCCTCTATTCTGTGTGAGGGGGAACACTGAAAAGTGACATCTTCACAGGTTAGGTCTCCATATCAAGTTTTAGAGTTTTGGTCGAATGCCTCTGTCAGTTGATACGGCCCAAGCTGTATGATTAACTTTTTGTGTCTGGTGTTATCACAAGCCTCCTCTCACTCTCTCCCACTGTCCTAAATATACTTCTGTACGGGCTGTTATCAGTGGCGGCTTTTGTCAGCCAGTTGTACATCTGGAGAGCGACAAAAGAGTGTTTCCAGCAGAGTTGATGTTGCACACTATCTCATGAGCAAGCGAGTTCTTTTAAAGCATTTCCCATGGGCTCAATTTCTACAAGCAATATTTTTTTTTCTCCTGTTGTACGCATTAAAAGACTCCCAGCATTAGCTGATCGAGCTCAGCAAAACTCCCAAACACTGCATCGTGAATTGTGAAAAAAGAAAAAGAAAACATCCCCAGAGTGCCACCATAGATCAAAACAGATCATGAGCCAAAGCATATGAGAATGGCAGGCTTGCGCGGGGGAAAAGAGCAATGGCATGGCATGCATGTGTTGTAAACAAGGCCCTGGTCCCTTGCAGGGTTTTTTTTGCACTGTGCAGGACTGTGCAGGACACCGCAGCAGAGACCAGGAACCACTGCAACCGCCCAGAGGACAGCGCGGCACGGCTCTGCTGCCTCACTGATGTTGCTACTGTTGCTGCTGCACTGGACCGGAGTGGACGAGAGCGGATGGGATCGGACTGGACTGGACTGGACTGTCTCGCGGCCAGGAGGGGAGTGAGCACCTGCTCTCTGTGGCCACAAGCGGCTCGGGCAGCATACTAACCCTGACAGGCAGCGCAGCTGCCAAAACTGATAACCCCAGCACAGCTGAGGAGGGCACCCTCTGACTGTGTGTGTGTGTGTGTGTGTGTGTGTGTGTGTGTGTGTTACTGAGGGGGGGGGGGTGTAATAATGCCCAACACATCTGCGACCTGTAGCACAACACAGGCAAGGAGCGAGAGAGAGAGAGCTTAAGAGAAAGGGAGAGAGCAAGAAAGAGAGAGAGAGAGAGAGCACACATGCTCTATATCTCGATCATACCAACGGCACTAATCCTCCCCCAGTGGCTCGCATCACTATTCATTTAACGGCCCGCAGTGGCCACTCAATCAGTCTCTCCCAGGCTGCATCCTGACGTCCGGCGAGCCACCGGGGAGAGAGAGAGGGAGAGAGAGGGGCGGCCGAGGCAGCCACTGCAGCACTGGGACACTGGGGCTGCAGAGGCTGGGGGGAGTCGGGGGGGTGTAGCCGGAGGCTGTGGAGAGGCATACAAGGATCTTTTGAATGGGGGTCATAGAGGATGGTGTGTGTGACTGTGTGTGTGTGTGTGTGTGTGTGTGTATGTATGTGGGCGTGTGTGTGTGTGTGTGTTCAGAGGGGGTAAATTAGATGGAGAGATTGTAGGTGAAGGGGTTTTGTCCCCATCACAGGAGATGGAGGAGTTGAAGAATGAACGGGAGGGAGGGGAAAGGGGGATGTTGAAGGAGAAAAGACGTGGGAGAGATAGGGAAATGAGGATGAGGAAATGCTCCAGGACGACTTCAACATTCAGGGAGTATTGGTGAGAAAAAGAGAGGGACAGAGAGATGAGGGAGGGAGAGAGAGAGAGAGGAGAATGATAGAGACAGAGGGGGAGAGGATGTTGTGTGCTGTGTGTGTGTAAGGGGTGAGTATGTGTTTGAGCGGGAGAGATGGAGGGAGAGAAGGAAGGAGGGAGGGAGGGATATCCACTGCACTGTTGTGTGACTGGAAATTTAATAGAGAGAGAGAGGGGGGGGGGGTAGAGAGAGGGAGCGGGAGGGAGGGAGCGGGAGGGAGAGATGGAGGGAAGTAAAGAGGAGGGGAGCTTGTGAGCGAGGATGCAAAAGCAAAGAGAGAGTGCACCCACTGGTATAGAATTCCCGGGGAGCGCGATAGGCTGTGAACAATGCTCCCCCACTACTGCATAGCAAGGGGTGGGGGAGTGAGGGGTGAGGGGTGGGGAGGTGGAGAAGGAGGGGAAGAGAAGAAGAAGAGGAAGAAAGAGAAAGAACGAGAGGGACTTAATTGTATAGTTGCAATGTCGGTTGAGTGAGTACTCTGTTGTATGGTGCAGAGGGACACAGGAAGAGAGAGGAGGGAAGAGGAGGAGCGGGAAAATGAGGAAGAGGAGGAGGAGGAGGACTGGTAGTGGATGGGTGCTCACAAACATGACTGGGGCTTAGAGTGGGTACATGGACCAAGCCCAGGGCCCTGTGAGGTAGCAAGTCAGAGTCAAATGTGAACTCTCCCTATCATATGGAGTAGCCTGCGCACTCCCTCCATCCACTGAGAGTAAAGATGGAGAGAGAGAGAGATAAAGAGAGATACTGACAGTAGCCTACATGTTTTTACTCATGTTAACCCTACTACAGAGGACGATTGGTAGGCCAGCATACAAAAGACATTGTGGTATATACTCTCTACTGACGGATTGTTTTTGTATGTGAGAAACATGAAGCATGTGGTGTGTGTGTGCTTGTGTGTGGATGTGTCTGTACACACACCACCGATTCCCTTGGTCAGAGTATAGAGCGTTATCTTTCACCACCAGTAAGACTCTTTGACAATCTTCTCCAGCCGTCTGTCTCCCTCCCTCCCACACACACACACACACAGCCTACTTGTACAGTTACTGACCCCCAATCCGCCAATCACAGTACCAGCCTACCACGCTCCAAGCCTCTCTATCTCAGTATGAAACCATCGCAATGTCTCTGAGAAAATCGGAGTGAACTGGGTGGAGACCTAATTGTCAAGAGCGTTTGAGAGTCCGCTGTGAGAAGTAAGCATGCTCCGGGTGGCTTCTGCTACGGCCTGCTTGAGCGTTGCCAAGGGAAACAAACAGAGCCTATCTTCCAGCCTGCACGGTCTATTGCCTTCTCTGTCTCTCTCACTCAGGCACACACAATATGTGTGTGTGTGTGTGTGTGTGAAAGAGAGAGAGAGAGAGGTTAATGGTCAATACTGTCTATCACGCAAATTAAATCGTGTTTAGAGCACCGCCTCCCTCCCCTTGAGGCACTGTATACGGAGTGACATGTGTCGCGGATGTGTGTCCATGTGACGCGCAGGACGTACCTACTGGAACAACTCACCCATGCCACACCTCACCGGGTATGACTCCATACGCCATCGACCATGAAATGTCGGACACTCTCTCTGTAAATGAAACCCGAGACTCATCAATTAATGCGCTTTCACACCACTGTCCTAAATTTGTGTGTAACCTAGTTTCCACAGTTGCCTCCGACACTTCATTTTCATACCTAAAATTACAAAGTGCTTGTACTGTAACTCAGAGAAGTTCGAAACTGATAAAGCGTAGATTCAATTTATTGTAACGCCCCTCCCCTGCCACCTGTCAATATGGCCATAGCCTTTTGTCAACATCACAATTCTAGAGAAAAAGGTATGCAGTAGGCTACGCAGCTAACATTTGTTAAGTTTAAAAGGCTTGATGTCTGTGGTTTTTCAGCTCGGCTAAAGTATGCATAACAATATTCACATCTCGATAGCAATTTAAACATCTCTCTCTCTCGCACTCTCTGTGTACGCACGTTGGAGCGATCTCTACCGGAGGAGACTCTGTATTCCAGAGATTGTTATCCTAATTTAATTTTCCATATGTTTGAACGATGCTCTTCTTGGGATGTGCATTCCCTCTGCTTGTCAGCATATTCTCCCAACTGACCTGCCTCTACACACGATCTGCCAGCGTTTTCTCGTGGTGGGCACTCGCCAGATAGAACTGTGCTTGCTCTCAGCGTTGCGAGGAGGTGAATCAATTTGAGGAAGAGAGAGCAGGAGAGAGAGAGAGAAAGAGAGAGGGCGGGTTGGCGAGGAAGAGCAAGGGAGAAGGAGAGAGACAGGGGAGAGAACACATCGACTCCACGCCGCTGCCGTTTTGGGATATATTTCTGGGGGTAAAAGGTAGGAAAATAACATGTTATGGCATCTTTTGGAAAAAGGGTTGCATGGTAATTCGTATGTGGACTATGATGGGTAGACTGGTACCACATAATTCACCTAAACGGCTTTGATGTTTATTTTACTATTTGGAACTGTCTTGTGTGTCATTCTTTATCTTGGGTATTGTGTCAGTTGATAGAGCAGAATTAATGCGGCAGCTGGTGTGTATGAGGGTGAGTGTGTTTGTGCGTGCTTTTGGCTCTGTGCGCGCGCGCGCGAGTGGTGGCGTGCGCGCGATGGCGCGCATCCGCGTAAACTAATGAATTTGTATAGCTATGATAATGTCGCAGAAACGAAATGAAACAACTGAAAGCCAAATAGAATGGGTCTTGTGAAATGTTCGCACTATTTGTCTTAGAATATTGGTAATGTATTTAAATATGTGAGTTATTCCAATGCAAACATATAGGGAGTTTATATAGGGTTTTAGACAAAACATAAAAAGAAGAAAAAATAAATGTGATTGCTTAAATGCAAACCGAATGCGAAAGTGATTGAACTGTCTCATGTTGATAACTGATGATTCCACGTGAAATAATTTCTCTCTCGGTCTTCAAGGATCATAAAGACTTCAATATTCAAAATAAATTATAGGCTGAAGTGTTTTTCATTATTCATGCTGTAGTTTTTTGATGTTTTAATGCATGTTGGGTGATGCTTGTAATGACGGATTAGGGTGAAATTTTCCTGTAGTCTGGAATTGTTGGCATTATTTTATTTTATCACCTTATTCTTTACTGTCTTTTCGAGAGATATATACTATTTGCTGTCTACTATTTTGGCCATGATGCATAAGCACCACTTGGCCTACACGAATTACTGAATCATGCGGGTTAAGTCTTGCGGAGCTCCAAGGGTGAGTAACACAGCTCCTGAACAAGAAGCCGATAGATGAAGTCCTGTGAATGAAGATCTAGTGCGGGCTATCTCTGACACAATGCCGCTGAAAGGATTTATATGCTAATGTGAGCTGCAGTGTTTCAGCCCAGATAGAATTAGCACGAAGACGCTGCGAAAGTTACGATAGAAAAGGTTCTCGTGGCACGAGGGATGTCAGCTTGTTATGATCGCTTTTGGAAGGAGCAAGTGGGCCACTGGGGCAGTTTTCAAACCCGAGGCAGCAATCTTGAACTGTGCCTACTTGAACTGGGCACTGCTAACTGAGAGCGTGCCTGTGAGCGCCGGGCCTTGGCCAGTTTTGCTTTTCAGCACACAGCAGTGTCACGATGAGACAGGAACTTGGAGGGATGATGCTGAAACAGAGCAAGAGCTATTTCTCTCAGGGTCAAGTGGTGGCTCAGGGATGATTTCAGCAGGAGCCTGCTGGCCGAAATAGAAGGACTGGCTTGTGAGGTTTGTATGAGGGGCTCGGTATGTAGGTCTTATCATCTTTTCAGCTTGCATGTGTCTGCCATCCTCCCATGCCTGTGCCATAGAACAAGTTCAGGATCAGTTTTTGTGTGTGTGTGTGTGTGCGTCTGTGTGCGTCTGTGTGCACCCACTCCTCTGACAGGGAAGTGGAGCCTGGGAGCCTCAGTTCCCTGGACAGCCCCCCCCCCGTACATGTATTAATTCATTTCAACATAACTCCCCTCACTGCCACTGCAGACCCCTGTGAGTTCTTGGGTGCACTTCCAGGAAGGGGACCTCTATCTCTCACTACCCCCCTCCTCCTGGAGATATGCAAGACTGTGTGGAGAGAAAGCAATTAAGATCTTCAAACCACTCCTCACTATTCTGCACTAGGCATCTCTACCGAGAGCCATGGTCCTCCCACCACCACCTACAGAGGCCGATAAGAGCATTTAGAGATGTTATCTCCACAGCTTTTTTACCTCGTCCAAAGCGGAGGCTGGGAGGTGTATTCATAAAAATCAAGCACCATGTTAGATTTAACGCCTCTTAATAACTCTGTAATGCCTCAGCAATGGCCTGAAGAGTGCAATTCATCAACTAGGGGGATGCTGGCTTGTGGGTTTAGTTAAAAACACTGGAGTAAAAATTTAAGGCGATGGTGAGTTTTATGAACATTGCTGCTCTTAATGGCCTGCTGTAGCACATCCGTGCTCTGTCTTTGTCACTTTCTGTCTGTCTCTTGCGTTCTTTTACTGCTTGGGAATGGATAAAACATTTTTGTGAAGTGTTGAGGGATTTTGAACATGGAAAGAGGTCTTACTCCAGTCACGGTGCTCTGACATATTGTTAAAAAAGAGTAGGAAATGAATTCATGGTCATGTCATGTGGCTTTAACATCAATATGTATAGGGGTGAGCAATGAACATGGGTAAAGTTGTACACTGTTACTTAAAAAAAACCCATCATACACTGCCTGTCATTTTTGATATTTGTATTGATGCATTCAGGCGGGCAAAAGAGTTTACCACCGTTTTTATTTAAAGAACTGCAAGCAGGTTTCTGCAAAAAATACACAAGCCCTCCTTTACCTCCAGTCAGGCTTTGATGCCATGCCCCATCATTCTCTTTAATGTTCAGTAGGGAAAAAAAGTGGTGTGAACTTTTAGCTTTACTGGGTCAGGGGGTGACAAGGGAGGCATCACATGTTCCTGTATGATAGCCTCAGGCAGGATTTCACAGCATCCCCTATTTGTCATGTTGAGGTTAATGGATGAGCTGAGGCCCTTGGGCATCTTCCCCACTGCACCCATTTCACTGAGTTAGCTCCTGAAGGGTTTCCATACCTGGTCAGGGGATGCCCAGTCGGGTTCATCAAGAGAATGCAGATTTAAATTTTTAGATAGTCACCCAGACACCCAAACAGGTGACACAGAGATAGAGACAGAGAGAGAGAGGGAAGGGAAGGCAAGGCCTTGAAGAGACATCTGTGTCCTAGTAGTGTTGCTTACAGCCAATTGGGCATACTTTATGCAACTGTGGGCTGGGATTATGTTCCTAACAGTAAAGCTGCTATCAGGTTGTTTTACAATGTTACAAGTGTGTCGTAACAGATTCATTATAATTGATTGTCAGTTAAGATTTTGTACATGTTTATACAAATGCGAAATAGAGCTATAGTAACCATACTATAAAAGATAATAGTACATGAGTTGCATTACTGTAAATGATTTCTGATGAAAGTCTCTGTCTATAGGCAATTGGCTTCAATGTATTGGCTTTGATGACAATTGTTGGGCATTTTTCTTAAACTGTGATTTACCAGTACACTTTGCCAGCATGAAACAAAATATTTTTTGGATGTTTATTTATTTGAAGTTGAAGATCCCATAATCTGGAATCTTTCCATAATTGATGGCTTAAGCTACAGTATATTTATTTATAATATACTGTATATATTTGGGGAGAAAATCAAAATCAAACTTTTAAGGTCATTATCCGAGTATGAGTAAGTGAGCAAGTGTTTCAGAAACACAGGTACTGTACAATGGCATGCTCAATTTACAGTGAGATTATTATAAACTTCTGCAGTTGATTCAGAACAAATGTCCAAACACTTACACACCTTTTCTGTGGCAAAAAGAGTAAAGAAATTAAGCATCTGTCATGAAAAAGTCAATGTGAGAATTGAATAATGGAGTTAGATAATGCAGAGTTGAATAATGGACAAGCTCACAATACATGTGTTTAAAGCAACACCAAAGAGTTTTTTGTACCTTAAAATAATGTTTCCAAAATCGTTTCAGTGGTTCATCAACTTGTAACAGGGTGAACGGCACTTCGGCATTCGCGTCGCAGCCCTCTATCGGCTATAACCGCACTATGTAAGTTTGCCAGATTGAGTAGCGGATCTGTAGTTCAATAGAATGAGACATAAGAAACTACAAATTTGACTTGCGTTTGATGTCGCACTCGCAATACATCGTACTTTCATAAATCATGCAACATATTCTACCTTGTCTGTGGACATTGTTATTTGCAAAGCCGGTGCTGGATAAACAAATAGCGTACGTGTGACAGAGGGAAAGTTCTTTGGTGTTGCTTTAATGTGTAGTGATAGCTGTTTACAATAACCTACAGTAGGCTACTGTGTAAATGTTTTAGACAAAAGCCAAATAACAGTATAAAAAAATCTAATTAGTAAATATTTGGTGCGACTTAGTGTTGTCTCCAGAACAACATGTATTTGTCGAGGCCTGTGTAGGCCTTATACTTCACATGCAGTCTGTTTCAAGCATTGCAAAGAACTTGCCGCCATTCCTCGGTGGATTTAGACTGTATTGATTATTCCTGTCTCTTTATGTCATCCCAAGTAAGACTGGTTTCAACCAGTTCTGAGGTTATGGCATTTCTTGGTTTCTTACTTTACTTTATTTCTGTAATGCGCAATAAATACTTCACTATTTTCCGAAAGAGATTTTCCTATTGACACACTAATGCTAATAAGGATAGACAAATACCAAATATTTAGTGAAATAACTAAAGTTCCTTAAACTGTAGTAATGTAGTTACTATGTAATAACTACATATTTATATTGCATATTATTATACATATCGGTACATTGTGTATTGAGTTATGTCTGTTTTTAGAAGAGTTATGTCTGTTTGTGGAAGAGTTATGTCTGTTTGTGGAAGAGTTATGTCTGTTTGTGGAAGAGTAAATCATTAGTGGTTGATGCTGGAACAGCAGCATATCTCAGCTTGCAGCATTATTAATTTCAGGTTTGTTTTGAGAACATACTGACCTTGTTATTTAGACTCCATGACATTGAATTTTTTTTGTTTATTAAGGATGGGCTATTGACATTGCAAAAATATTACTGATATGCGGGAGCCAAATATAAAGGTATACTATCAGTCCCAAAGAATCTTCCTGACTCCCATCCTTGTCAATGTTTAAAAGAAGTCAATGCTAAAAAAATCAATGAATTAATTCATTTTGCTAAGCGGTCCTTTAATTATTACCCACAGCAACATCACTCACTCAAACCTAATGAGGGTGATGAATACATATGCACACTGTACTGTAACATGATTGCGCCTATCTGACAGCACACACACACACACACACACACACACACACACATACACACACACATACACACACACACACACACACACACGTACATATACGTACACACACACACAAACACACACACACACACACACACACACACACACACACTTCAGACTGCCACCTGAAACACTTGACTGAAGTGCCTGCAAGGCTAGCTTGTGCGATGCCAGTCAAAACAGGCTTCTAGCAACTGACAGTCACTCGAATGAGACAGGCAAGCACGAAGCTCAGACATATAAAAGCCACCTCAAGCATTTCGACTTCTGGAGCATGAGCAGGTGGCCAGCTAAAAATATATATCAGCTTGAGAGAACATGTAGATGGTGTTACCTGACGTTGGACATTTATAGGTCAGTTACAGTAGAATTGAGTTGCGGTAGACTGATGCTGGCCTGTCTGGAGTCTTAATGATTGCAGATATCAGTGATGCACCACAGTGATGCCTTGCACTTTTAGTTTTTAATCATACAACCCACCTCTCTCTCTCTTTATCTTGTTCTCTCTCTAACTCCCTCTCTCTCACACTCTCACACACACACACACACACACACACACACACACACACACACACACACACACATGTACTCACATCCACACCAGTTCCAACAATATGCTTGAAATTGGGTTGAGCGCATACCCTTGTCCTCCTAGAGCAGTGAAAGCATGCCTGCTGGGGAAAAGACATTGTGTGTGTGTGTGTGTGTGTGTGTGTGTGTGTGTCCGTGTGTGTGTCCAGCTGTGCCTGGCAGAGACGACAGCTCCCAACTCCCCTGCCCTGGCTGATGCAGCACTCTCACATCTGTCCTGGCGCCTCACTTGGTTTGTGTTCATCTGTCGCAATGCAAAGATGGCCTTACAACACCCACCTCCTCTCTTCTCCTCTCTTCTTTTCTCCTCTCTTCTCCTCTCTTCTCCTCCATCCTCCTCCATCTCCCACCCTCCACCTCTCCTTTCCACTGCTTTTGTATTTGGTGAGTGAGTGAATGAGAGAAAGACAGAATGCACCGCACGCGCGGCCTTCCTCTGCTGCATATGCATGGCAGCCAGTGTCACCTTGTGTGTGTGTGTGTGTGTGTGTGTGTGTGTGTGTGTGTGTGTGTGTGTGTGTGTGTGCGTGTGTGTGTGTGTGCGTGCATGGCCGTGGGACAGAGATAAGTGGTCTGCATGATCTGGCTGAGATTCAAGCTCAATAACGGGGAGGGGACGGCAGAGGAGCCGGCGTAGGAGCACTGACCCGTTCTCAGTGTCGGGGCTAAGAACTGAACACTGGCCCCAACCCCACTACACACACACTTCCATCCCAGCCCTGTAACATGGAACATAAGTGTGGGGGGGGGGGGGCACACAGGGGGGCCCTGTAACGTGGAACATAAGTGTGGGGGAGGGGGGCACTCCTGCCATCTCAACTCCCCCTCAGCCTCACCCAGCTCAGGCCTGGATTCCGTCCCCTTTGGGGTGGCCAGGCGGATTGTGGGAGCATCAATTATTGAATAATAGCCTGAGCAATGGTAAATGGTTAGTGATATAAAATTAATGCCATAATCCAGCGGAATGGATGTAATTGGAAATCGTGGAAACATCTCCCCCGAGAGAATGTGTTCATTGTGTTACACTCAGCCGGGGTGTGGTGTTCCTTGTCTGTAAGTTGTGTGCGTGTGTGTGTGCACGGAAGCACACCAGAGCCACATACTGTGTGTTTCAGTAAAGGATTTGGCATCCAAGGCGTTGAGTCGAGCAATGGCTCAGTCAAGTGTGAGAAAAGCACATTTATTTTTAAGCTTCAGTGGCAAAGTACACCTAAGTACAGTATGGATAATGTCCTAAGTTAGGATGGTCAGGGAAGCACTTAGCCCATATTGTGCATTACTCACAATCTCTTATTATACAAATCATGATTGCTTCATCTGGTGACAGGATTTCCAATAAACCCATGCAGATTTTCACAAACAGAAAGTCTTGATGGTCATGAACAGAAACAGAACAGAAAGTATTTTAGTTATTCTTCTGACACATGTATGTATATTTCATAAGGTCATTGCCTCCTTAATATGTAATGTATGTATGTAGCAGCGTAGATTGTACCACAGATTAAAAATCTACTAAGGTTTTAGCCATTGTGTGTTGTTTAGCTTGTAGTCTATGATATAGCTAGAGAGCTTATATCATGTGCGATGTGTTTACATTGTGTTAGTGAAAACAGCCATGTACCAGCCATCTGGCTCCAGCTAAACCATGTGTGCATAAGCTAATTAGGAATGAGAGTGGCTGGGGTCAGCATTTAGGTCAGGGGAAATATGGCAGAGTGGAAACCCACATCACAGCACATCTAGCTTCATCTGGGAATTATGAAATCTCAGTAGTGAGACAAAATGAACTTTGGTCTCTTAAGTGTGGAATAATGTAGTTTTGAGACACGATGCGTTGAGCCTGGTTGAGTGCTGATTTTTGAATGAGTGGAATGTATTATACATAAGACAATGACTTGTGTAGCCTGTGCTTGTGTGTGCTTGTGTGACTCGTAACAATGTAAGACGTCCCACCATAGTGGTGTACCTACTGTATGCCACTTGAACATCATCGGTCGTGACACGCTCTATGGTTGGGTCCCCAGGACACAGGACAGTGTTGGCTTTATCCGTGACACGTAATGGCGTGTTCAGGGGGAAACACTTGGCAGTGGTCTTTCTAAGTAAAAGAGATAGCTGTCAGTGCACATTTCAATCACACATACAGTAAATGTGAGCATGGTCTGCTTGGGGTGATGGAAACGGTTGCCGAATGGCTCCATACATATTGGAGCTGAAGTGGGTTATGAGCCTACAGTTAGATAGATCAAGGGTGAATGCCGTTTTGGCTAATGGGCAGCAGTCCATTCCAATAGTGCTAAACAGAGTCAGAAACCAACCAGTGTGAGTAAAGGCCATTGACCACACAACCGTGACCACAAAAGCAGCAATGCGGAGCGAGTCACTGGACTGTGCCGGCGTAAACACAACGAGGGCATTGGACTCACGGCCTGTTTTAAGGTTCTAAAAATACGAGGTGAGAGGAAGTTTATTCGAGTGGCTGGTTTAAAAAACGGTTTGAGTCAGGCGGTGATGTAAATGGCACGGCGCTGAGCCGTAAGGTGGACGAGTGATCCAAATTAGGGCGGGCGAGCCAGCCAGCCGCTGGGGTCCGGCGTGCTGTTGGATAGCCTCCCCTTCGTACGCACAAGGCGGTGTCGTGTGCAGCCGATAAAAGTCAAGATGTGGTTCGATCATGTGTGAAGGGACAGCCGGGGCTGAGCACGAGGGAAGCGGTCAGGCTGCGGGTCGATCATGTGTAAGTAAAGCCGACTCAGGGTGACGGAGGCTCTCTCTCTCCCTAATTCGTCTCCACGGATGTAGCTTAGCTGCTACTGCTGTTGCTGCTGCTGCCGCCTCTTAATGCTGTTGTAGGGTGAAGGGGGTTACAGTTAGATCATGTGTTGGACGAGGCACTTCTGGTGATGCAAACAGTCAGGCCAGCGGAGACCCGGGGTGACTGCGCCCCAGATGGATGGATGGATGAACCCAGTCCTGGTGTCTGCGGGGTGTGTGTGTGTGTGTGTGTGTGTGTGTGTGTGTGTGTGTGTGTGTGTGTGTGTGTGTGTTTGATCTGGGTCACTGCTCAGTTGAGAGTAAACGTGCCTCCCCATGATGCACACACACATACAGTACACACTTCATCTCCAACCCATGTGGAAACACTCCGGAAGGGCCGGATGTGGGTCTCCATACTCTCTGTCCCTGACTCGTGTATGTGTGTTTGTGTTTGTGTTTGTGTTTGTGTGCGTGTGCGTGTGTGTGTGTGTGTGTGTGTGTGTGTGTGTGTGTGTGTGTGTGTGTGTGCGTGTGTGTGTGTGTGTGTGTGTGTGTGTGTGTGTGTGCGTGCGTGGGTGAATGAGTGTATGTGTGTGTGAATGAGTGTATGTGTGTGTGTATGTGTATGTGTGTGTGATTTTAAGAGGGACTGTATTCTCTAGCCAATGCATGTATAAAGTTGTGATGTTACTGTGTGACTTTGTCTTGTGTCACACGTGATACAGTCAGGATGATGAAGATGACATGGCTTGACCGATATTTCCAAAGACAGGGCCTACTGTAACGTTTTTGCTGATGCTGTAGTGTGTGTCTCTAGATCATAGAGTTGATTAAATGTGAAGTAGTTTAGCACAAGGTATCTAGAGGATATCTGCCAAAACATAAATGACCACCCATGGGATGATTTATGGTACAATAAGCCACATTCCTGAAAAATATGAGCCATAATGTAGATATGATGAAACAATTAAATAGCAGAAAACTGAAACATGACTCTCCGCACTAATTCTGATGCGATCCCACTGGTCATGGATGAAAACAATGATATAAAAATAACAGCATATGCTATCTAGCTTAATTGAATTTGTGAAATAAATGGGTAAATGTTTTTAATTTAATTTTAATTTTAGCTCATTTAAATGGAAATAAAAACTGAGCCATGCATTAGGGGAACCATTACACATGTTGTGGACACAACCATTTTATGGGGACTTGGGGCATGGGGGTCAATGACTGTTTGCACTCTGGTTGTGCTAAAGGTGTTTTCATTTGTGTGTTTGGCCCTGTACGTGTGTGTGTGTGTGTGTGTGTGTGTGTGTGTGTGTGTGTGTGTGTGTGTGTGTGTGTGTGTGTGTGTGTGTGTGTGTGTGCGTGTGTGCGTGCGTGTGTGCGTGTGTGTGTGCGTGTGTGTGTGTGTGCATGCTAGGGTGAGGGCACTCCAGCGTCAGGGCAAATAGATTCACTGTGCCATGAAGGGACGTGAAAGGAGGGGTGGGGGTGTCCCTAGGCAGTGACCCAAAAGGCCTTGGGAGGGAAGCAGTGTTGATGGGGTTGTGGGGGTTGGGGGGCTGTGGGGTTGAGGGTGGGTAGAGGGGGCAAACAGTCGCCATGACATCAGGGGTTATTACCGCGATAAATCAGCGATTCTGCCGCATGGTTAGGATGATTACCCCGGCTGCCATCATGTGCACGTGTCTCACTTAAAAGCCCACCCCTTCATATTTAAAGAGTCACGGTACATATTTGCCTTCCCTAACGGCCATTTTGTATGTGAATTTATGCCTGTCCACTTGCCTGTCCACGCGCCGGGGTGATGACTGGGGAGAGAGGGGGGGGGGGGGGGGGGGATCTCAATGCGCCCTGTTGGGATGTAGTGGACTATGATTATAGTTGATTACATATCCATGAAGTTATGTTTAATGATGTCGGTTTGTCTCCTAATGTCATGTGTGGGTGCGTGTTCAAGTTTGGTTTACTCATTTGCTTGCTAATTTCCTGTTTCTTTTCTGACCCCTTTCTTTCTCTCTCTCTCACTTTCTCTCTCTCTCTCTCTCTCTCTCTCTCTCTCTCTCACTCTCTCTCTCTCTGTTGTCCTTGACGCTGATGTGGTGGATGCAGCTCTGTACAGCAGTGAGCACCGTGTGGAAAGAAAGAAAGGACGAGGGAGGAAGAAAGAAAGAGAGAGAGAGAGAGAGAGCTCAGGCCGTACCCCAGTCCAGCCCAGTCCACTGACTCTAGTGATGGAGCTGCCCCATTTCCCGAGCCACCGAGTCAGGAGCCGAACACACCGCGCAGCCCCTGCCGACGCCATGGGGACACGCAAGATGGTGAGTGAGCCTGTTACCTTGGCAACCTCAGGCTCGCAGAGAGCGTGCTTCCATTTTGCACAGCGTGGGAGAGAGAGAGAGAGGGATAAAGGGAGAGAGGGAGAAAAAGAGAGTATGGGGTGGATGAAGCCCAGGGAGAGACCAAATGGATGGATGGAGCTCAAGAAGGA
>NC_055959.1:17296287-17321287 GCF_018492685.1 Alosa sapidissima | reverse complement strand
AGTACAAATACTTCGTTACTGTACTTAAGTAAATTTTCCACGTATTTGTACTTTACTTAAGTAAAATTTATAGTGCATACTTTTGACTTTTACTTCGTTACATTTTACAGCAATTATCTGTACTTTTACTCCGCTACATTTCTACAACACCATCGTTCCTTTTTACGATACATTTTATGATCAGTTTTTTTTTTCTCTCTGACAAACACGTTTGTTTTACCGGGGGTTGCTACCAAAGATTCTGGAGCGCTACGTGCATTCTTAGAAACATAAGCTTCTAGTCTAGACCAGGCAAAGCGTGAGCTTGTAGCCATCTGCATTCGGTAGGCTATATTCACCAGACCCATGGCTACACTGTACATGCAACTGTGTTCTGTGCCTTTCTCTGTCTGTTATCTGCAGCGTTAGGGCCTCCTCTCCGATGAGATTGCTATCCGCGGATCAGCGAAGTTACAGGCTATGCCCATGCTTCTGTCACACGTCTGATCATTTGCGGCACAAATGAATGGTAGACTATTGAATGAACCGGTGGCCGGAAAAAACGTAACATTTTCCAGATTAGGAAATATTCCTTAATTGTGTGTGATTAAATAAAGATGCATAGCCTACAATTGGGGGGTAGTAACGTGAGCGCTCATTCAATGTCTATGCGTCTGCGCAAGTGAAACTGAATTTAATCATAAAGACACCTTTCTCAGCAACTTTTCTGTTCAATCAGTATAATTGGCATTACGATCCACCCGACGTTTCCCCTGTCTACCCCGTTAAACTTCAGGCCCTCGTGTTTTGCTGAATGATATTACTCAGCAGATCACACTAGTAGATAACCAGAATTAGTCTCTAGAATTGTAGGTCAGAATGTAAACTGGGCCACAGATGGTAAGCACAATTGCATTAACTTAAAACTATCTAGTCGAGTATAACCTAAAACTAGCTTAATTAAAATGCCACAGCCCATACTGATTTTTCCTTTTAGAATATATATATTAAGAGAATAAATCATTATGCAAATACTTTTACTTTTAATACTTAAAGTACATTTAAAAGCAGGTACTTTTTACTTTTACTTAAGTAGGGTTGTCATTGTGGTACTTTTACTTTTACTAAAGTAAATATTTCTCTGTGTATTTGTACTTTTACTTAAGTACTGAGTTTCAGTACTTCCTCCACCACTGGAATACAAAGCAAGGGATTTAAGACCGTTCACCTTTACAAAATCTCCCCAGATCGTCCAGATTCCTAGGTCTACACTTGTGCATTCTCCTCTTTATTTTGTGTTCAGCAAACCATATTTGTTTTGATCTGGACATTTTTTTTGGTTCATTGACCTGATGAATGATCCAATCATGACCCACTTTTAGTGTCTTAGCAGAGATTGACAGATTTCCTTTGAAAATGTTCAGGTTTTTCTTGGTGTTCATGATACCATGCACCTTAATTAGGTTCCCAAGGCCTTTGGGAATAAAAACAGCCCCACAATAGCACAGCCCCTCCACCATAATTCTTACTAGGCATGGGGTTCTTTTCTTCTATGTATGCCATTCTTCTATGTATGCCACACCTAAAGTGTTTCTAGCCAAAGAGTGCAATTTTCATTTCATCTGACAATAGACCACACTTCCAGATAAAGTCACTGTACCATTCAGTAACTCCTGCTGTTTACATTGGTAATGACTGGATAGGCTTTTACCTGGCATGCCCTCTACAGTAAATAATCTATTAGCAGTGAGGTCACTTTTGAAGATTTTTTGCCTATCTTACCATCCTCCATACTGTATATGGAGGCAAGATAACCATGGGTCTTTGTCCAAGCATGTTTGTCACATTTCCAGATGATTAGATTGTTGTTCCAGATGATTAGATTGTTTAATAATTGTTTTAACTGTAAATATAGGCATTTTCAACAAAGTACCTAGTTGTCATAGACATTCTCTGACTTACAAATGTCAACACACTTTCTTTTTATTTAAATGTAGTGTATTCTCTTGTCTTTCCGATGTTGAAAAATGACTAGAGGATTTAGCCTCTGTGTGACTTTATTTTCATACCATAGTGAAAAAGAAAGTCATGAACTACTTCTGAAAGTTCACAGACACTCTGATTAATTTAAATTAATCTAAACTTAAATAAATTAAAATAAGATAGGAAAATGCTTCTGTTAGGTTTTGTATATAAGATTTTTCAGGGGTGCCAATAATTGTGAGCAACGTGTTTTAGTTAAAAATATTTATTTCTTTATGAGATTTTCCTTTTTCTCAAAATAAATTTGCTCCCCTTCAAGGTTGGATTTTTCCTATTTTTTTTTCATTGTGAGATTACAATACATCACCAACAGATCATTTTTTATACGGGTTTTAGTCAACTTGAGCAGAGGTGCCAATAATTCTGGAGGGTACTGTACAGCATTCAACATTCAGTAATATACAGTATGGCTGGATTCATTGCAGATACATATTTAGCAGATACTGTACATATTTATCTAGTATGGCATGAGCACTTGTTATGCATCTACTATTTAAAACCAGGGGACTCAGGAGTGACAGAACTGTCTTCTTTACTTGCCCGACTCTGCTAAACATGAAAGACAAACGGAGTATCTCTCTTCCTGATGCTCAGACAGGAACCTTTTTTAAAATGACTCCATTTAGAGAGCTTGATGTTAAGCACACAGAGGCCTTTTAATATGGCATGTTCAGCTAATTAAACAAAGACAAAAGATTTAGTCTATTTATTTTTGATCGTCTTTACCAACATTAGATTCACACCAGTACTTTCCTGTTGGTCATAAATATGCATGCAGCTACACCAAAATGTTTAAATAATTTGTACTGTGATGTCAAAGTAATGAAATCTGCCCATCTTCAAGGGAATGAGTAGAAGATATATTTCTCTACTTGAAATATCATCTCCTGTGATGCTCTAATGGACTTCGACATCCTAAATACTGTTTTGCAAATGGTGCTCAAATCCTGAAGTAAACAAAGTATTCAGACGAGAAATGGCTAGTAATAGATAATCATGCCGCTTATGATTTTGTTGCACCAAACTACTTCTCAGTAGATAGCAGTTATTTCGAAAATATTTTAAAATCCAATAATATAACATAAGAACACAGCAGCTTCTTCCAAACTGTATTCCACACAATTGTATGTGTCTATATCACGGCCCTTTCTAAATAAAAATAACAAAACTATCAATATCATATACTGTAAGTGACTCCATATATGTGCATCTATGTAAGGATATAGAATCCATGTGGGCTGTGATTTGTCTTGTTTCCTCAAAGGGCCGGTGGATTGACGCGTGCTGAGGGGAAAGAGATCCTTCCCTCAGACCCCCTGCAGGAGTTGGGCGAGTATCGACTGGGCCCATTGATTTACCTGTACAAACATTCAGGGCCCCGAGACGCCACCGAATATTTCAATAACCTGGGGGCTTCTCTCCCACGAGGCTTCAGACATAAATCAGGCATTACACAGGCTACACAAAGGGGGGAGAGAACTATTAGTCACGGTGCTTACCGCCAATGTGTGTGTGTGTGTGTGTGAGCCTCTCTTTCTCTCTTTCTGTGTTTGCTTGCAGCAGAGTCTGTCTTCACTCTTGTGTTTCAGTGGCTTGTGTTTCTGTGTCTGTCTGTTTATCCTTTTGTACTGTAGGTGTATGTGTGTGTGTGTGTGTCTGTGTGTGTGTGTGTGTGTATTTCTGTGTGTGTGTTCCTGTATGAGTGTGTGTACTGGTGTGTCTGCAGCTTGATGTGTGTCCATGGCTTATGCCTGTGTGTGTGTGAGTGTGTGTGTGTGTGTGTGTAGGTGTGTGTGTTTGTGTGTGTCTGTGTGGGTGTGGGTGTGTGTGTGCATTTGTGTGTGTGAGGAAGAGAGCGTGCAGGTGTGACGTCAGATCTCATTGAGAAGCCTAGCGTTTCCAGTGTTCAGCGGGGTGCTGTGCCAAAGGTTTAGACTTGCAGGAGAGTTCAGCTCCGTGGAATTTACAGGCCGGGCGGCCCCCCTTGTCCAATTTCACATAATATTCGTCTCCCTCTGCTTCTTCTTTCCCCTTCTCTCTCTCTCTCTCTCTCTATCTCTCTTTTCCTCTCCCTCTCTGTGTCTTTCTTTTCCTGTATTAGTGTTAGAGCCATATTCCCTGCAGAGTGAAGTGCTTTATTTCCCTACCTGTTGTTAGTCTAACGGCTTGTCATGATGTGCCAAAATGTGCTCACGCTCATTTTAGTAAAAGCCCCATGCTTGGTGGGTTCCCCCCCTTCCTGGGTTTGTTCCTTCTGGCTCTCGATCAAATGGTTTATAACATCCAGAAGCACCCAAGTCTCACGGAAAGGCTTAAGGACAGCTGTGGTAGCCAGGGACTGTAATGTTTTGTGGGGGAGGAGAAGAGGAGAGGAGAGGAGGGGGAGAGAGAGGCTCAGGGTTGAATGGCCATGTTTTGCTCTCGTACTGGCGTAGTGGTGCAGGGAACAGGGAGGCTCAGGACCACAGACCGCATCACCAGGAGCCACGGGGAGATGAAAGGGGTTCAGATAGGCCTCATGGATAAAGGGGGAACTGTGCTGGAGTAGCTCTCTGCCGGACACACACACACACATACTGTACACACACACACACACACACACACACACACACACACACACACACACACACATCCTCCTTTGTGCACACACACACACACACACACACACACACACACACACACACACACACACACACTCTGCCATGAAGACGCTTTGCTGATGCACTGAGTTACACTTTTCTTTATTTCTTTATTTATTTAAAAAAATAAATACAAAACCACTGGCTTTCTCCTGTGCCTGACTCAACCTTGCATCCCCTTACAAATGGACATATCACCCCCTGAGTCCTTGAGGAAAAGTAGGGTACAAGGAAAGATAACGATTTATCGTTAATTATTCTCGTGGCAGGTGTTATATGAAGGATGTTGAGATATTCGCATGCATGCTCTGTCTCTTGAATGATGTATAGCAGACAATGACATGTTTCATCTTGGGCAGCTGCCGTGATGGTTGAAACGATTGACTGTCTTCAAACATGGCATCAAGTGCATTTTGATTGCCGCTTAATGACCATGTGATATGCAGCTGCATATAGATATTAATAACACATTCACATGTCATGGTGGTAATGGGGATCTTGCTTATATTGTTTCTCAGCTGCTTGTCTGCCCTTATCAGTATAATAAAAGACTTCAGCTGCATTAATTTTGTTGGAATTAATTTCAGTTTAAGTACCAAGAACTGGGCGGTTATCCGATTTGCAGATGTTTACAACCTCAGTTTGGTTGCTGGCCCTGGGTGAGGCCACAGCATGGACTTTTTTTTTGTTATCTTGATAGGATCACCAACAGGGAGATTATGCTGAATATCATGTTGTCAGTCTGGGTATGCAGTTTCAACCCAATGTTCGACCCAATGTTTATCAGAAAATTTAAGGTGCACCCTACAAATAAGAAGGTGGACCATCAACAACAATAACAACAAAACATAGTCTTTATAATTGTGACTATCTTCTTTTGTAAAGCCCCTATCAATACAGATAAGTGGAGCACGAAATCCTGATCAATTCAATTAAGTAAATCAGCAGCAGCAGTCGTGGGCTCAGGCGTGGCCATAAAGCAGGCCTGTGTCATCCACTCTGCTCCGCTCTGTGCTGCACTGGGAGTTAAACGGGGATAAATCTGCCCTCCGACGAGGCTCTCTTCCAGGCGGCAAGGAGGAGTGCGGAGCTCTGGGCCCCGCCAGCGTGGAGCCAGTGATGTGAGCTTTCTGTTTGGACAGAGATGCTTCGTCAGGACCCGGAAGATACTTGTGGGATTCCTCCTCCCGTGTTTTGCTCTGTGTTTGATGCTATGCTAGCAGACAGCATAGCCATAAGCTCCTTCCAATGTTTCATCAGATGTTACTGGTTTCATGTTTTGGTTTCAGAATGTCCTTACAACACAGTATCCCATTGTAGTGCAACTATAGTATATAATCAATAACTGCATTAGATTTGTATGTATATTTATATATTTATGTATTCGTAAGTAGTGATTCTTATCTGATTATCAATAGTGTGCTGTGCTAAATTTTGTGTGGACAAGATGTAGATGTATTTGCTTTTAGTGTGTGCAGTCTATGTTAATATGTTTTTAGGCTCCCTTCATGCACAGAGCAAGTGCACCAGGAGAGGTTGCTTCATCCTTTACCCTCCACTCCACTCCATCAAACTTAAATATTTCTGCTGAATCTTTTTTGGCTCACCTGCTAGGCTTCCCGCCCATCTCTCTTCGTCTGTGTGAGCTGTGTGAGGTGCCTGTTAGCCCTTCAGCACAGGCAGAAGCAGGCTTCCCCAAATGCCTCTCTGCTCAGCTGAACTGCTCCTCTTGCAGGGCCATTCTGTGTGCCGAAGCCTCCAGCAGGAAACTTAAAAAAAAAGCTTTATATTTATACATATTTTAAAATAACATCACAGTAATCTTTACATTCACCCTCAGTGGACCATCAGTGCTGAATGTGCATTTTGGCAGGGGCACTTTTAATAACTTTCCTTAGCATTTTGGATGTCTCTGTCTATGTGAGAACTGACAGCTTGGCCCTCTCTAACCTATGCTGGTCAAAAGGGTGCCATGTTGTTGCCAGCCATACAATGTGTAGTCATTTATGGCATTTGTGGCACTGTGAATATTTAAAGACCTAATGGCATTACAAAAACATAAGATAGCTCTTTAGTATTTATTTATTTCAATTGTCGTTTTCCTTACATGGCGTAATTTTTTATTTAGCAGGCTGCTTGTCCTTGTGCGATGCGCTCGCCTGAAACGTTTCCCCAGGAAGGGAACAAACATGGTTAGCGGGGCTGAACTCACAGAGTGAGTAAAAATAGATTGGACGTTCCCTCCCCCCGCCAGTGCACCCAAAACCCCACCCCACTCCACCCGCTCCCCAACTCTCTCCAACTTTGTGTGTGTGTGTGTGTGTGTGTGTGTGTGAGTGAGTGAGTGAGTGAGTGAGTGAGTGAGTGAGTGAGCGTGCGTGCGTGCGTGCGTGCATGCGTGTGTGTGTGTGTGTGTGAACGTTTTGTTTGGGTTCTCGTTATTTAAGAGAAAGAGAGCGTTGTGTGTTGATCACAGTTGGTTATGTGGCACTTGGTGAGGGGGGGTGAGGTTCTGCCTCAGTGAGGTGGTGGTGGGAGTCAGTGGGGATGGTCCGCCCAGACTGCGACGATTCAGCTGTGCCCTCAGGCATAATGAGGGAAGATCTGATTGACTGGAGCACTCTCTCTCTCTCTCTCTCTGTGTGTGTGTGTGTGTGTGTGTGTGTGTGTGTGTGTGAGAGAGAGAGAGAGAGAGAGAGAGAGAGAGAGAGAGGAGAAAACTAGGCTTTTCACTCACAAGGCCTGAAATGTATCTGTATGCATGTGGGAATATGAGAGTTTGGGTGTAAATTGTGTGTATATACCGGTATCAGTGTTTGTATAAGTAGATGTATTAGGTGTGTGTGTGTGTCTCTGTGTCTGTGTCTGTGTCTGTGTCTGTGTCTGCCTCTGCCTCTCTCTTTCTCTCTCTCTCTCTCTCTCTCTCTTTCTCTCTTTCTCTCTCTCTCTCTGTGTGTGTGTGTCTGTGTCTGTGTATTTGCACCTTGTAGTGGCTGTGATGAACTTGCACATTTGTAAGGTTGCAGAGTGCACTCTTGCTTGTGTTTGCATGTGTGCATATTTGCCCATGCGCTTGTGTGTCGGTTAGCGTCTGAGCATGCTAATGAGGAGGAGAGAGGGGGAGGGAGGACTCAGGAGGGATACAGCTGTAGAAGGAGGGAGAGAAAGGGAGGGTGAGAGAGAGAGAGAGAGAGAGATGGAGGTAAGCAGCGAGGGGGAGAGTTTGGTGAAAAGGTAGCCATGGTAACCACTCTCTTTGCTAAGATTTGAATCGAGAGAGAGAGAGAGAGAGAGAGAGAGAGAGAGAGAGAGAGAGAGATAGAGAGGGAGAGTCAGGAAGGGAGGCACAGACAGAGAAAGGGGTAGAGGGGCACTCTGAAAGAGAAGAAAATTGAATGAACGAGGGAGGGAGGGACGAGGCTGAGAAAGAGGGGAGGGATGAATACAGAGAGACAGAAAGAGAGAGGGAGGAGAAGAGGAAGTGTGAGCGAGGAGCTGCAGTGGTCTGTGCTGTGCTGTGCTGTGCTGTGCTGTGCTGTGGGGGAAGATGCGGAGCAGGGAGGTGAGGGTTAATGTTTGAGAGGAGCGGGTTAATCTCTCATCAAACTGAGAGGTCAGTGCAGAATTTACACGCCTGCCGGACACTGCAGAGTGCACACACACACACACACACACACACACACACACACACACACACACACACACACACACACACAGAGAGAGAGAGAGAGAGAGAGAGAGACACACATACAGACTAAGTGTTGCAAAAATGTACACATGTATTTCATGCTGCATGCATACACTTGCATGCACAGTTGCACACACACACTCATTCTAACAGACACACACATCCATATGCACACATACGTATAGCCAGATTGGCCATTATGAGGCACATATAATGGCCAGAGTATGCATGCATACTCTGCATGCACACACAGATATGCAAACACTTAAACCAACATACTCAGTCTAATACAAACACATTAATCAGAATAATTTTATTGGCAAGTTTTTTTTTTCAAACGAAAAGATAACATGCACTCATAAGCACATATTTATGTTGAAAAATACTAATTTGAATGTATGAATGTATGCTGGGATTGATGGGAAGAGATAGCCAAGTAGAAGTGAGCTGAGAGTGCTAGAATGTCTGATGTCTGATGTGTGTTATGGGGTTTGGGGAGTCAGCCCTCCTAGAAAACACAGCCCTGTATATGCTTCCGAGAACTTCATTTCCCATGAGTCCTAGCTCATCTTGTGCCAGTTGCCATTCCTTTGCCAGCTGCCCGCCCCTGTGCAGTAATCAAACACGCCCTCAGTCATGCATTATAAATACAGGAAACATTCTCACAAAAAATGTTTGCCTTTTTTACAATGATCTTCAAGTCATATTTGTGTCTGTGGGTGTTTTTATTTTCCTGTTTGAACTGAGTGGGGGAATGAGAGAAAGTGTGTGTAGAAAAGATGAGAGCACAAGGGATAGAAAGAGAGAAAGAAAAAAAAGTTGGGGGGGTGCAGTGTGGGAACCATGGAGGTAACATGAGGACGCAGAGGGGTAAAACTGTAAAGACGGACCAGTAAACGGTGTTCTTGAGCAGGTACTGTTGTGACTGCATGTGATCGGGATGGCGTTGCGGTGATGGAAACAGGAGACAGTGGTGATGTTTCTCAAAAATAGCCAGGTTTTATTTCCACCTTAGCAGCTGCATGCATGTACCTACGACGGAGTATTAGGGCCACACATGAAGAGAAAAAATATTTTTGCCATGGCGAGATTAAACTCGACATGTTGACTTTAAAGTCGACATGTCGACATTAAACTCGACATTTCGAGAATAAAGTTGAAATTTAATGTCGACTTTAATCTTGACGTGTCGACTTTAAAGTCGACATGCTGACATTAAACTCGCAATAGGCCCTACTGTTTAAACATAGCCTACACAGTTTAAGCTATGTAGCCTACACTAATACACAATATATTACATGAAAAATGGGCTTCAAATAGGTGTTATTTCAGATAGATTGCAGATATTTAGATAGATTGCGTCTTGTCTGTTAACTATCATTGCCGTCATCGAGAAGTGCTGTCTCGGGTTTATGGAAATACTATGCCGTTTAGGCTAAATAGCTAGAAAAATATATGTATCCAATGATATAATGTTTCTATACAAAATGTTATTTCACTCTGTTTTACGTAGTTAAGGCTACTGCACATCCAAATAACTGCCCTTCATGACCCACGGGCGTCACTCTCCATAGGATAACATGGCAAAACTCATTTTTCTAAAACTGCTTTTCCATGTCTCACCTGCAATACGTAGCCTATAGGAGGCTAGAAACACAGGTATAGCCTAAGCATATATACTATTTTAATCCCGTGAGAGAATATGTGTGCATGCACTTTATTTATGCACTTTGTGTGCATATGTGTGCAAGTAGGCTACTAGCCTACATGGGGTGGTCGGGAGGACAGCTTAATTCGTCCCTCCATAGACATTCAGCAATGGGCTGTTTTGCATCCATTACAAACAAGCAACGTGAAAGTCTAGGATTGGGGAGAGCGCCTAGTATGCCTCTAGTGCATAAGCATGAAGTTGAACATTTAGATGCAACAACTAAATGTTTAGAACAACACTTTAATAATAGGCCTACAATAAATAAATAAACCGCTATGAAGTTTAGGCTACTTTTGACCATCGCATTTATCGCCTGTAACTCCGTGATAAGGACCTAACAGCAAAGTATTTGGCTGAGCAACGTAGGTTAATATGTTCTATGTTTTGTCCACATGATATAGGCCTATGTCTATCATTGTTGCACTCGAACACTCTGAATCATTGTTGCACTTGTTGCATTGTTTCATTCGTCCTCCCTTTCAATCGTCCCGAGCAGTCGTTCTCTCTCCAAACTAACTTTATTCTCAAAATGTTGAGTTTAATGTCGACACGTCGAGATTAAAGTCGACATGATACTGTATTTCAACTTTATTCTCGAAATGTTGAGTTTAATGTCGACATGGCGACATTAAAGTCGATACGTCAAGATTAAAGTCGATATTACATTTCAACTTTATTCTCGAAATGTCGAGTTTAATGTTGACATGGCGACTTTAAAGTCGACATGTCGAGTTTAATCTCGTCATGGCAAAAATATTTTTTTCCTTCATGTGTGGCCCTAATACTCCGTCGTATGTACCAGTATGGAGAAAATCTGAAAATAAAAGAAAAAAACCAAACTCCAAACAAAAAATCTCAAATCAATCACTAGGGGTGTGACTTTCGAAACCGACGTCTCGAATCAGTGTCGAGGCTTCGAAGCACAAGTGTTTCAAAACACTGCTTCGAAACGTGGTTCAAAACAGCCATGTCATGTGACCACTGCTTCGAAACATCGTTCAAAATCCCCATGTCATGTGACTAAAGTTAAGTGAACCTTCAGTGCATTTCACCGGTGTCGGCAGGCGTGCCCGCGCGTTCAATTAACAGTGTAGCTTTCTCTTTAACAATAACCATGGTGGTGTAGTGGTTAGTGAGGGTGTTTTTTGCACGGTAGCCCAGGCTGCTCAAATGTGGTTCGATCCCCGTTTGATTTGTAAGGTATTGTTTCAGATCGTAGGCCTATCTGTTTTCTTACTTCACCATTAACCACACAGTTTCAACTAAACTCTCAGAATGGTCAAAAATCGAGAGTTTTTATAAGAAGAAAGTGATTTAGAGAACACATAGTGGCAGCAATAAGATTCTCTTTATTGTGACTTCATGTGGTCTCCCATCCAGTAAATGACCACAGGCATGCTGCTTAGCTTTTAACAAAGACTGAACACAGGTAACACAACGAGCCACGAACTTTAAAGACTACATCTCCAATACGAAGCATTTGACAGATTTGTTTCACCCTAAACAGCTCTGAGGTGTCGGAATTGTTTCAAAGTTTCGGAACAATTCGGCACGATTGCTTCGAACGTTTCAGTGTTTCATAAAGCCTCGCTTTGCCCATCCCTATCAATCACTAAACTTTCAAAACATATCAAAATTAACTTTGACCACCCTCTTCAATTATAGGGTAAACTGCTGCAAATCACAAAACGAGTGTTAGGCCTATACGCAGGGGGCAATCACTTGCTCACCTCAGACCATTCTACCTCCTGAACTGAATTGTGGGTCTGTCGCGTCGCGTTTCTCCCGCTGCTCGCGTTGAGGAGTTCAGCTGTTGCTGAACCGACAGACGGCACCGGCCAATCAAGCCAATCTACGGACGGCACCAACTAATCACATTACGGTTTTACTTCAAGTCATTTGCATAGCTACCGTCGGGAACACCCACTGGAATGCGTTGACGGAACGCAGCTGTGTGTGGGAGCCGTTACACTGCATTAGCGATGGCTGACTTGTCCCGCCGTGGAGAGCGGCTCTTACGGAATCCGAGTGTTGTGTGAAATGGCAGGCCCTTAAAAGGGGGCGTGTGTGTGTGGATGGGGTTGGGGGTGGCAAATGAAAACCGAAAACAAGGGCAGAGAGGTGTCTAATGTGGAGAAAGGAGGTGGGGGGGAGGGGGAGTGCGGCTTGTGGCTCGTGTAAATGTGGTTTTGGTGCGAAGTGATAGACTGCCGCGTGCGTGTGTGCTGGAACTTAAAGCGCTCTGATGCTGGGGTTGTGGAGGGTGCCAGCACGCAAATTGCAGTGTTTGTCCAAATGCAACATCGCTGTTGTGGAGTTTAGATGCGAGTGCTTTAAATTGACTCAGCTAGTTATGTGTCAGCAACGCACTCGCATGCATGCACATGAAGGTACACTCTGAAACACACACACACACAAACACTCAAATAAGTTTGCGTATGGGGGCTTACTGTAATCCCGACAAAAAGCATGGCCTTGTGTATGTTGTCATGTTTTTGCATTCTCTTTCACTTTGCTCTCTTTTCTCTATACTGTTTCCCTGTTTCTGTCCATTTTTCCTCTCATCCTCTCTTTCTCTCTCTCTCGCTATCTGTGAGATAGAATGTTCTCCATCTCGCCCTGTTTTATATTCATCCTTCACCGTTGTCTTTCGTCTCCATGTCTTCGTTGCTCCCTCTGTTTGGTATGCATCTTTGTTGTCCTCCCTCCATTTCTCTGTTGTATATTCATCTTTCTATTGAGTCTAACCCCTCCCCTCTCTCCTTCTCCTCTCTTCTTCTCCTGTTCTCCCTCTCTTTCTCTCTCTCTCTCTCTCTTCCTCTCATTCTGCCACTGAAAGAGATGATTAATATTAATGTATCTGTCTCTTCTTCTTTATCCCTCTCTACTTTCTACATCTCCCTCTCACTCCCTGTCTGATACTCTACATTTTTCTCTTCTTTTATTTCTTTTATTCTGTCTGTCTATTTCTTCTCACTCACTCTGTCCCTCTATCCCCATCACTCAATCTTTCAATCTTCATCTCTCTCTCTCTCTCTCTGTCTCTCTCTCTCTCTATGCAGCTGCTCATTATTTATCTATTAGTGTTGATAATTCTCTTCTTTCCCTGCAGCTGTACAGTCATCTATAAGTTTAATAATCCCTCTCTCTCTCTCTCTGTCTCTATTGCCTTTCTTCACCCTCTCTCTGCCCCCTATCTCTCCATCTTCTGTTGTCTCCTCCCCCCCCCCCCCCGCCCCCCACTTGCTCGGCCCAGTGTGATTGCTCCCGGTGTCAGATGAGTTGGCGTGTCATCGTCCCCATCGTTATCACCATCGCCATTAATAAAAGTCGGGCCCGCCACTGGGTGGCCTTGTGCAGGGAGGGCCGAGGTCTCTGTGCTGAGAGACCTGCAGGTGGGGTGCGGGGAAGCAGGGCAGGGTAGCTACTCCACAGAGGGCAAGGGAAGGTGGAGGCTGGCAATGGCTCTTGTAAAAGTCAGTCATCCATTAGTCTTTCATGCAATGTGCCATTCGCCATTCACCATTCACAACCCCTACTTCCACCACGGCCACCTATTCCTCAGAGATGGCAATTATGGCGATATGTGGATGAACACATAAGCATAGGAATTAGCGCAGCATTCCAAATGGGAACGTTGTTTTAGCACCCACTTGGGGATTAAGCGGGTAATCCCAGGGCTGATGGCCTGTGGGCCGCTGCATGGGCCCCTCCAACCTCTGACTGGAGCCAAAGACGGAGGAATGGAGGAGTGTGAAGTTGGAGAGGGTTTGAGGCACAAGATGGGTGTTCAAGGCTTTTGTGTTGTGCTTTCGTTCCGACTGGAATCCAATTGGATGCTCTTGAGCGCTCGGTGTCAGTTCACATCCTTGGAGCTTATTCTGGCGACCCGGAGTGCATGCTGTTGGTCGACTAGTTTTTGTTGGTCTGCTAGCGACATGTAAACTGTGAAGGATGGTAGCATTGTGTTCTGTTTGGGCTCCTTTGTCATCCACAATGGCCAATGTCTGACCTTTAAAAAATGAGAAATCACCATTCAGGGCACCTCTTCCTCCCAGCTGTGTTACAGGACATTTTTTTTTAACTGGGCCTCTGAGATGGAATTAAACTGAGCCGTGACTGATGACTGGTTGGCTACGCACGTTTAATTTGCATTTTTATCATTAGTAATAATTAGAGAACAATTTTACACCCCGGTGGAAATGAAAGAGATATCTACAAACCTGTGACCTTTTCAATCGTGCAAACAGGGTGGCACTTGTGTGTGTGTGTGTACGTGTGTGTGTGTGTGTACGGTGGGAAGAAAATTCCTCCAAATGTACCATAATACTCCCTGATTAATTGACATTTGGTGGGCTTGCTTGTTTGTTTTAAGCCAGGCAAGTCAATTTTGTGGCGTGTCGGAGATTCCCCGTCCATTTGGAGCGTTTTAATGATGTGCCACAATTGTGCCGCCTCGACACCCATCACGTTATCGCCATTCTGGAATCGGTTTGGCAGTGATTAATTGAAGTGTCACACTTCCTGCCATTTGTTGCCACTGGGAAATGTGCTACATTGGGCTGTGTTCAGACCACTAATCTGCATTGTTTCTCTCTCTGTCTCTCTCTCTCTCTTTCTCTCTTTCTTTCTTTTACAGTAACCCACACACTTTCGACGACCCACTCGGATCCACTCAAGAGAGGAGCGGCTCAAGTTAACGAATGTGCTGAGAAGATAACAGTGGAAGACTTAAAAAAGAAGACAGAACAGATGGTAATACTTTTGGTGAAAAAATGAAACATTAAAGAAGGATCTATCTTCGGACTCCTCGAAGATTGCCAGAATCCCTCTCACGGAATTTTCCAGCACCCTTCGAAAACGGGCAGGGTCATGACCCAGTTGCCATGCGCATCACCACGGTGACCGGCCTTTCCAGCCCCTCCCCCCTTCTCCTACTGGCCCAGCTGCTTTTGTGGCTCCTCCCCTTCCGCACGGACACAGTAGGGGCCGCCTCCACAAACTGTCCCACCCCTTGCCAATGCTCCAATCAGGCGAGTCGAGTGATCTGTACCAGGAGGAACCTGGCTGATGTGCCAGACAGTATATCAGTGAACACGCGATACCTCAACCTGCAGGAGAACTCGATAAAGGTAAATATTTACCTGAGTGCTTACCCTTCGTGATGCCTTTGCGGGTGTGGGAATGTTAATGCACCTGTTTGTTGTTTGTTGGGTGTCTGTTAACAGCTTCGCAAATTAAATTAGCTTTGCTCTCACCACACACCAAAACCTCCAGACTGTAAACTATTGAGGAATAGAGGGTCACCGTTTCATGTGATTGGCCTGACAAAGGTCACAAAAAGAAACAAGCAGGGCAAAAACACAGCCACCAATTAGGAAATAAATAATAATAGCACGATTAATCATTCTACCCTCATAGCGTAGACAAATTTGATTCGGGTTGTTGTATCCCACAGCCTTACTTGAAATGATTAAAAATCTAAAAATGTTTTAACACCTAAAGGCATCCTAGATTCTGTGGCTGCCTGGCTGCCTTTCTTCCCCACTCTCTCTCTCTCTCTCTCTCTCTCTCTCTCTATCTCTCTCTCTCTCTTTCTCTCTTTCTCCCTCTCTCTCTCTGCAGTATGCCCTGGGAGTGTAGCTCTGACAGCTTCCAACATTTAAACTCAAACACCCCCTCCTCCCAGTTTATCACCCCACCCTACACACACACATACACACATACATACACACACACAGCCCTCTGTGCTCTACATACTGAGGGGACTGTGGGCGTGAGGCCAGGGAACCACTTCTCGTGCTACCCAAGAAAGCGAGGCGGCTTCGCTCAAGATCTCATAGAGCATTTGGTGCCTTGTGGCGTTTCATATGTGTGAAATGTCTTTTGCTATTTAGGTCTTATCAGTCTTAGGCCCCCTCTTAAGCAGATTGTGCTGAATTGACTTGCATGAGAGAATTGGGTTGATGTTTAGACGGTGTGTTTTTTTCCTTCCTTGGTTTTCCGTTCTGATAAAATCCCTGTAAACAGTTTATTTTCCTCTTTCTCTCTCTCTCTCTCTCTCTCTCTCTCTCTCTCTCTCTCTCTCTCTCTCTCTCTCTCTCTACTCCCAGTGGTGGTGTATCAGTATTACTCAAAATCACACACCTGCTTGGCTTTCGTGCTTGAATACATACAGCCACATCCACACAGATGCACACTCACTCCAGCGTGCCCATACACACAAACACACATAGAGATCCTCTCCGGCAAACCCTCTTAGTCGGTCTCCACACAGACACACACAAATACACACGCACACACACACACACCAGACATGTGCATGCACACATACCCACTCTGTCATACCCCCTTCAGGTGCAGTCTGTCTTTTGGCACACAAACACGAGAGCACACACACACACACACACACACACACACACACACACACACACACATGCACAGACCCTTGCTGTCATACCGTTCTATGCTGCAGCCTGTCTTATCACACATACACACACAACCGCAGACACAAAGACACACACACCCACACCCACGTGAGCAAAAAAACACACACACACAGACCCACTCTGTCATACCCTCTTCAGGTGCAGTCTGTCTTAGGAGCCAGCTCACACTGTGTGTGGTCACCATTAACCTTGTCCCTCTCAATTAACCTCCACCAGCTGGAAGAATTCACCCAGGCAGTCTTTGCACTGTCTCTTTATGTAAAAATCTATCCCTGTTTAATTGTGATATTAAACTCCATCTCCTTAAAACGAGCCCTCCTCTGTCCTCTCCCCCCCCACCACCCCCCCACCCCCCACCAGGTGATCAAATCAGAGACGTTCAAGAACCTACGGCACCTGGAGATCCTCCAGCTCTCTAAAAACCAGATCAGCCAGATCGAAGTGGGCGCCTTCAATGGCCTCCCCAACCTCAACACGCTGGAGCTGTTCGACAACAAGCTCACCCAGGTGCCGTCGGCGGCCTTCGAGTACCTCAGCAAGCTCCGCGAGCTCTGGCTCCGCAACAACCCCATCGAGACGCTGCCGGCGTACGTCTTTAACCGGGTGCCGTCGCTGCGGCGCCTCGATCTGGGCGAGCTCAAGAAGCTCGAGCACATCTCTGAGGCGGCCTTCGTGGGCCTGGACAACCTGCGCTACCTAAACCTCGGCATGTGCGGCCTGAAGGACATCCCCAACCTGACGCCACTCGGCCGGCTCGAGGAGCTGGAGCTGTCGGGCAACCGGCTGGAGATCGTGCGGCCCGGCTCCTTCCAGGGCCTGGTGTCGCTGCGCAAGCTGTGGCTCATGCACTCGCAGATGTCGGTGATCGAGCGCAACGCCTTCGACGACCTGAAGAACCTGGAGGAGCTCAACCTGTCGCACAACTCGCTTCACTCCCTGCCGCACGACCTGTTCACGCCGCTGCCCAAGCTGGAGCGCGTGCACCTCAACCACAACCCGTGGGTGTGCAACTGCGATGTGCTATGGCTCAGCTGGTGGCTCAAGGAGACGGTGCCCAGCAACACCACCTGCTGTGCCCGCTGCCACGCTCCGCCTGGCCTGCGGGGGCGCTACATTGGCGAGCTGGACCAGAGCCACTTCACGTGCTACGCGCCGGTCATCGTGGAGCCGCCGACCGACCTGAACGTGACGGAGGGCATGGCGGCCGAGCTCAAGTGCCGCACCAGCACGTCCATGACGTCGGTCAACTGGTTCATGCCCAACGGCACGCTCATGACGCACGGCTCGTACCGAGTGCGTATCTCGGTGCTCCACGACGGCACGCTCAACTTCACCAACGTGACGCTGCGCGACACGGGGCCGTACACGTGCGTGGTGAGCAACACAGCGGGCAACACCACCGCCACGGCCATGCTTAACGTAACGGCCGCGCCCAGCGACAACTACACCTACTTCACCACCGTCACCGTGGAGACAGTGGACAGTAACGAGGAGGACCTGGTCAACTCGTCAGGCTCACCGGCGCTGCGCACCCACAACCAGACCATCATCCGCATCCCGGGGCCCACGCCCTCCTGGAGCCTGGTGCCCACCACCGCCTCTTCGCTCTCCTGGTCGGCGTCGTCCACGCGCGGCGCCTTCACCGTGCCCGTCACTATGGACCCCACGTACTCGAGCTTGGAAGACGTCATGAAGACCACCAAGATCATCATCGGCTGCTTCGTGGCCATCACCTTCATGGCGGCCGTCATGCTGGTGGTCTTCTACAAGCTGCGCAAGCAGCACCAGCTGCACAAGCACCACGGCCCTGCGCGCGCCATCGAGATCATCAACGTGGAAGACGAGCTGGGCGCCAGTGCTGGTGTGCGGGGCAGCGGCATCTCCGGTGGCTCCACCATGACCCAGGGTTCCGGCGGCGGCAGTGGGACCTGCGGAGGAGGAGGAGGTGGAGGAGGAGGCGGCAGCTGCGGTGGCGGCAGTGGTCTAGGAATAGGAGGAAGCCAGAGCCTGCGGCTACATCACCCGGAAATCGTCAACCTGCCCAACCTGGCGCGTGCCGAGCACCTCAACCACTACTACAAGGCGCACCACTTCAACAACAACATGCTGGGCCTGGGCAGCATGGGCACCGGCGTGGGCCTTAACAACAACAACAACCCCTCGCCCTGCTCCCAGGGGATGGCCACGTCGGTGCCCAGCTCCGGCGCCATCTCCTGCTCACCGATGCCCGTGTCGGTGGGCAGCGGCACGGGCACGCTGGGCTCGCTGCCCACGCCGGTGCCCCTGCCCCAGCTGAGCATCCACGGCTCGCTCAAGGGCCTGATGGGGAAAGGGCAAAACTCTCAGATCGAGCCCCTGCTCTTCAAGAGTGGCTCCAAGGAGAATGTGCAAGAGACTCAGATCTGAGACCCAAAAAAAAAAAAACAGCAGAAAGAAAAAGAGAAGGAGAAAGAGAGAGATAGAAAGAGAGAGATAGAAAGAGAGAGAGGGTGGGAAAGGGCAGAGAGACAGTCAGGGAAACACAAAGGTAAGGTTTTTTTTTTTTTTTTTTTGATCGGCTTGAGCTCTTGACCCCCCATGGGTAGGTTTGAAAAGGCAGTAAACGCGAGTGGCCATGGCTGTGTACAGACGGGAGTTAGACACTGTTGTGAGTGGTCACGAACACTCTCTCCGAGTGTCAGAGAGAAAGAGGGAGAGAGAGGGAAAGGTCAGTGACATACACAGTATCAGGAATGGCACTCGCAGCCTAGCCCTACTCCACACACAAATACTGTACACACACACACACACACACACACACACACACACATATACAAAAGTGATGCCATCAGCAGCAACAGGTATACACAATGTTATCACACACACACACACACACACACACACACACACAAAAAAAACACAAGAAGACACAGACACAGACACACACACACACACACAACAGATACACAGCACAGTAATAACCAGCACATGGACAAATGTACGACGACACTGACAATGACGTGCCAAACTCACACCGACCTGTGCCAAAGTGCAGCTGTTGCAGCGCCATACACCACCAACCAGTGGCAGGCATTCAGTAGGTGCTGTATAGTGAAGAGCAGAGCTTCTGCAGATTCTGTATAGACCATTGCCATGGATGTAAACAACATTTGCTAATCCAGACGAAAAGGTCATTGAGTTAGATTCAGATGAAGCCCATGAAACTGGGAGCCTTGAAGTATTTGTACAGATGTGGCAGAGCTTTACTGAGTCGAAGCATATTTAGCTGTAACAGAGTTGGTTTTTTTATTTTATTTTATTTACACAAAGTAAGGCATATCAGTGTTTTTGCAAGGCTTTATTTTCTTGAGAGAAACAGTTGAATGAAGTCCAAAACAACAGGACGGATGCAGAACTGTTGTGCCACTCACAATGCTATGCCGTTTTGGAGATGTCGGAAGGAGGGAGGATTTGTTTTTGGAGTTGTTTAAGTAAACGGACACGCTCAACCTTTCTCTCCTCCTAAACACCTCCAGTGGTGCTTTGTAGGAGTGAGAGGGATCAACCCTCCCCCCAATCCCCCACCCCACCCCCACGCTCCCTCCTTCAATCGAAACATCAAGGGACAAGAGGAAGGGCAACAGAGACCATGGGATATATTTAAAAACAATGAAAATTATATATATAAAAAATAACAATTGCATAACTGTGAAATTTCACAATATATAAATATATTTTCATTCAAAGAAATAGATAACAAGAAATCTTTAACAATTTTGAGACTGGAAGCCAAGGCTTTTGAGAAGTATAGAGCTGCTGTTGTAGCGTTTATCACTATGATGAACCTTTACTCTGGCTTAAAAAAAACTCACATAGAAAAAAGATGACCACATTTTCTCCTTTTTTCTGTGAAATTGGGCCATAGTGGACAGCTGGAAGGGAAACCATGAACTCTGGGAAATTGTGTTCGAATAAAATGTTAGTTTGTTTTTTGCGTTTTTTGTAGTCTGAAAAAGCTTTCCCCTTCCTGTTGTGTTTACATAAACAGGGTCATTGGAGAGGAGTACTATTTGATATTTGTTCTCCATTTGTTGCGGTGAAAATGTAATTGATGACGTATAATACTATGATATGATGAACCGTTCTCCTCCACCGATTTCCATATATGTAACAGTACAACTTTGTCAATGATGATAATAATGACAAATTATTTATATTTTGAGTGATTATTTATAGCAAAGTAGAAGAGGTGAGCAGACCACTATTATTATTATTATTATTATTATTATTATTATTACTACTGTTATGATTATGACAATTATTATTATGACAATTATTATTATTATTATTGACAAATGCATTGTGGGGGAGTGATCTATCATGTTCTAATCATTATATATATATATATATATATATATATATATCCTAATATTTAATTTCTACAGAGTCAATGTGTAGAAGTCATTGTGTGAGAGTTGCTTCTCTCATGGTGATGTGAGGGACCCACACGCGCGCTATGTTCCTCAGTGTCCACAGCAAAGCCAGAACCACGCTAGCCTCATCATCAGGACCAGCCACTGGACGTCCACATCTCCCAAAAGGGCTCCCCCCCCAAAAAAAAAAATGGTGTCCCCCTTCCAGAGCCACCACACCTCCCCATCCAGGAATCAAAAAGGGAAATAAGGAAGGAAAGTGGTTACCCGCCACTGTTTTGTACAAGAGATGACTCATCCATCTGATCCAGAACTGTGTGTTGATTTTTTTTGTTGTTGTTTTAATTTTTGCTTCTGATGGGGTTTTTTTTTTTTTTTGCTCTCCACGTTGTCTGAGGTGAATGATGTGCGTCATGCGAGTCGCTGGATTTATCACAGGAGCTGAACTTACTCCTTTAAAGTGTCGTTGGAACAGAGACAGAGCAGGGACGAGGGTATGCAAAAAGCGAAGGGCATTTTGAAGCATTTCACAGGTAAGACGCCCTCCCTCAAGCCAGGTGGACAAGAAAGACTAGATTGAAATACAAAGTTTGGGTGAAGATTTTTTTAATGACAGAGGGACAAACACATGAACAATATAGAAACTTATAGAGATCTCTTTTAAAAGAAAAAAAAATACAATTACAATAATGTGTCTTTCATTTTGTTTTTGCTTTTCTCTAGTTTTCTTGCTTTTTTAAAGTGCTATCTTAATTGTAATATTGTTATTGTTATTATAATTAGCTAATATTACACTCGTTACTATTATGAGAAATGTTCTGTTAGCAGAAGTCACTTCGAAATTAAAAGAAAAAAAAAACAAGAAAACTTGGCACATGAAATGGTGGTTGAATTTTGTGAACTTGGCATTTGGTCATCTGATTAGCGCTTAATGTTTACAGCAGGTCTCTATACTTTTCATCACATATGTTGGACTGACAGGTGTTAGCTAAGTGTAATGCTCTACTCTGATGGCAGACCTTCTAAGTTGCTACGGTTGTGGTGGTCGGGGGGGGGGGCTTGTGTGTGTGTGTGTGTGTGTGTGTGTGTGTGTACGCATGTGTGCTGGTGTGTTTGCAGGATGTTTGGAGACATGTTGGGTTCTGACCGGCTGGTCTCCGGAAGCTTCTGAGAATGCCAGCGATTAGCAGTGCTGAGAAGTGCGACTGCGCTGTGTCAACACCCCCGTTGCCACAGCAACATGCCTTCGGACTAATGTGCCAAGTGCTTTTTTTTTCAGGCCACACACACACATGCACACACACACATGCCCAAATACATACTCTCACAAGCATCATCACATTTACCAGCTCCTCCAGAAAAGCACTTACACGAAAAAAATGCTCTCTATACACAAACATGCTACCTGAATGCACACTGAATACCACATACACACACACACACAAACACAAATCACTCTCGTGCTCTCCCTCTGTATTTCTCTCACTCCCCACACACACTCTGTTTCTATACACACAGACGTACATATTCTACCTCTCTTAGCAGGCACAGAAAACAAACACAGTCTTTCAGTCACACACTGTCACTTTCTCAAACATACACACAGAAACTCACACACACACACACACACCCGCTGCCACCAACCTGTCTGTATTCATCCGACAGGAGCAAATGGGCTCTCGCGGCGCGCCCATGCTCCAGCGCAGCATCCCCACAGGTCCCTGCCGTGCCGTTTCCCTGGCAACTGTTGCTGCCGCTGCGACACCCCCCCCCCCCCCCCCCCCCTTCCGCAGACGCGCCGGTCTCAGATGCAAATGCTGGGGACGCAGGGTGGCACAGGACGCCATTTTCAAATCACACACACACAAATACACATTGTGCGTGTGTTTGTGTGTGTGTGCGCATGCCCCCATCCTACGCCATCCCTGCCTGTCCCTCTGGGTCATTGCCCCAGTCTGTGGCTATCACTGAGATGCGTCTGTCTGCATAGCCTACACACCTCCTCTGTGTCCTCCATGTCTACTCCGGCATTCTCCCCATCAGGCTGCTGTGAGTGTGACCCACTCACACCACTGATTTCATCAGGACTGGGTGGAAACACACACGCACACACACAGACACTGTGAAGCCCGCTCACCTCACACTGCCATGTGTGTATGTGGTGTGTGACCTGTTAGGTGAGTGTGGGCCTCAACAGTGACTTTGATCCAGCCCCCTTCACCCAACTCTAACCCCCAAAAAAAGAGACCAAATAAATGCCTTTCTTTTGGACAATCAGATGTAGGCCATCTGTCTGCTGTCTCCCCCACTGGAGGGGTTTCCTAAGTGAAGTGGCTATGGGCTGGGGGGTAGGGGTGCGGGTTGAGCATGTTGGAGACGGAGAGAGGAGGGCAGGCAGGCTGAGAGGAGAGGGGCTGAGGGCTCCGCACACAACGCTGCAGTGACTGAGTCACGGCGCTCGGGCAGTCGCCACCGCTCCATCACCACTCCATCACCGCCTCCGTCCCTTCTCCGTCTCCGCTCCGTCTCTCTCTCTCCACCTTTCCTTTCCTTCTGCTGTCTGCTGTTTTTTTTAATTCACTCTAGTTTTTATTCTCAGTCCTTCTCTTCCTATCCCTGTTTTCCGAGTCTCTTGCCTACTCATTCTACCCCCCCCCCCCTCCCTTCCTTTCGCCCTCTCTCATAACACAAACTCTGAGCATCAGAGCATATAAGGGGCATATCCCTGTAACGCTGGGGATGTATGCAAAGTATTATCCAAGATGAGACCATATAAGTGTGTTTACAGTCAGTTTTGAGGTTCAAGTGTGTGTGTGTGTGTGTGTGTGTGTGTGTGTGTGTGTGTGTGTGTGTGTGTGTGTGTGTGTGTGTGTGTGTGTGTGTGTGTGTGTGTGTGTGTGTGTGTGTGTGTGTGTAAGGGAGAGAGGGAGCAGAAGAGAGTGGTTGCAGCCCCACGCCGCCTCCAGTTTGTCATCCTTGCCTTCTTTTCAGGCCTCTTAATGTCAGTTTACATTTTTCTCCTTTTTGGTTCCCCTTTTATCTTTCACTGCATATGTGTCTGTAGGAGAGAGAGAGAAAGTGTTTGTGTGTGTGTGTGAGAGAGAGAAACAGAGAGAGTCTGTGTGTGTGTGTGTGTGTGTGTGTCTGTCTGTCTGTCTGTGTGTGTGTGGGTATGTGCATGCTGCCTTAGCTGGATGGGGAGGATAGGGAGGGTTAGATGAGGGAGGAAGCTGGAGACATCCATGCCAAATCCCCAGTTTAAATGAGTTCAGACTATTTCCTTCAGCTCAGGGCTGCTGTATGATCCCTTCACTGATGTCCTTATACCCTGGGTGCGGGAAAAAAAAGCAGGAGTATAGACTGGGATTTGGATGGCACTGCAGGCTTTCTTATTTAATACCCAGGCTGTGCAAGCAACTCTCTGCCTCTCACTGTGAATATGTTGGAGTGGCAAGTGGCCCTACCTGATCCGGGAGGCTGGAGAGGCATCCTGACTCTTTCATCTTGTCCAGTTCTGACCACACGCTTGGTAGAGTGGACATTATGTTCTTTCATGTACAGAACAATTCATAAATTATGATTTTTCCTATGGATACAAATAAGTGCATATTTGAATGTCTAATTTATAGAATGGTTATGGAATAATCAATATAATCATCGGAGAACCCATTGGTTATTTTATCTCCTATCCTTGGTTTGACACAGAGCATAGCATTGTTAAAAATTGGAATGTCTATTGTGCGATTTTATTCAATGGTTTCAACAGGTCTGACAGGGAAAATTCTCTTGTGTGTGTGGAGGGGACCTCTATCTTTGGAAATTCAGCTCAATACATAGGACTCATGTGCATCTGTCACATGAGATGACTCTCTCTGTGGACAGCAGCGTCCAGATCTTGGCCTGTAATCTGGCGAATCCGACAGGGGAGATTTGTGAGGTGGATACGTCTTCCTTAGCTAATAAGACATCAACATGTGATTAGCTGCTTTGGCTGGCGTTTCATGCTCTGTCTTTTCTTCCTCTTTTTTTTGCTTAATGCACTAATCCCTCTTTGTCTGGAGGCCAAGCCCCTGGGGGAT
>NC_055959.1:17281287-17286287 GCF_018492685.1 Alosa sapidissima | reverse complement strand
ATTTTGTTATAGCACACATTAATTTGGCAATTTCATAACGTGCACAGATCTGAGTGCCTTAGAGGGCAGACTGATGCCTCATTACTGTGTGACTGGGATCTTCTTTTTTTTTTATGAAGGTCAATATGTAGCAATTTCTGCAAATTTTTCACTTGATGTGGAAATTTGACAAGAAAAAAGAGCTATGACAAGAAATCTATGCTATGACAAAAAATGAAATGGCACAACATACATGAGATCTTGAAAAACATATTCACAATATTCACATTCAATAGACATAAATGCAGCTACAAAAGCTTGTAATCCAATTCATATTTATTTATTTTTTATTCCACTGCTTGGTTGAATTTCCCATTGTCCTACGTAATTTAGAACGACCATTAACCGTATGTTATTTGCACACCTATGAAGTAAATCCATTTTTTTGGCCGTATCACACTTGTATTAATTCGCCGAACTCGTTGTTAAGTTTAAATGAACTGTCACGTTGCATCCGAGCTGTAAAATGCAGACGTTCAGAACATGGCAACATTGTAGCATATGACGGAGGTGGCTTTTAGCTAGATGGATGACAGCAGGCTAAGTAAAATAGCGATGTTTCAAAGCTAAAGTTCATCAGAATCTTGGGATATGCCCGCTTGACAACGGGAGAGATAGAACTAACGACTGGCCTTTGGCCGTAGCAACCATCCATTTAGAACTAGTAACGGCAGTTTGTCCTGCAAGTTGAGAAATTAGTTCTACAAACAAGACAGTTTTAGCAATTAAAACTTGTAACAGGAAATTAACACAACGCAAGTGGCAACAGTGGAATAAGCGGGATAATGGACTCCACGGTGGTCTGTTCAGCGTTGGGGCCGTTTTACAACCTCGACCGTGCATTAACTTCTGTAAACAGACAACCGTGTTGTCCATTATCCCTTACTTACTTGGTTCCATTTTCCAGTGAAACTAAAACATCTCAACCCTGCAACTTCAAATCTGCACAACTTGACTATTACAAAACATCTTGGAAAAATTGCTCTTGTTTCCCTTGAAAAAGATCCTTGGCCAGAAGCATTTTCTCATATACTAAAGTATACATTTCCAGCAAATCATCTCAATAATCAAATCCATCTCATCCATCTCAAGTTTTTACTAATATACTGTAGAATGCACCCTAATTAAGCTGAGGTGTCACACACACACACACACTAACACACACCTGCATACCTCCTCTATGCTATCTGAACATCACCTATTATGCTACCGCCCTTCCCCTATTTCCGCCCTCTTACATGTGTCACTTAATATTAATTTCTATACAAACCAAGACGGCGGATTCCTAAAGAAACGCAAGCACCCACACCATAAGTGTATCTAAATTAGCTATGTACCAAAGATGACATTTTACCGTGACTCGAAGAGCTGTAAACAGTGTTGTAAGGCTGTGTGTAGGCTACACATCTGCTTGGAGCTCCAGTGGAATTCTCGGTTTAAAGGCCCATTCACACCAAGAACGATAACGATAACTATAACTATAACCATAACGATAAAAGCGTTCACACTGAACAACGATAAACAAAGTCTCTTATTGTGTTAATAAATGTGAGGGCTAAAATTTGATGGGTTCTGATTGGCTATTAGCATTTTATCGTTGTGAAAATCGCTCTGAAAGTGATCCCCAACGATATCGTTCTTCATGTCGTTATCGTTATAGTTTATGTGTGAACGTCGTCATTCATATTAACGAGAACGATATTTATTTATAGTTATCGTTATCGTTATCGTTTTTGGTGTGAATGGGCCTTAACCGTTGATGTGTCCTGTGAAAGGGCGGAAATAGGCACCCACCAGCCCAGCACTAAACTCCGAGCGTGGTAAACAAAATCGGATATTTCAGACAGTAAAAGCGCTGGTAAGAACCAAACCAGATTTTGTTCAAATGTATACACCTATGGCTATACTGGAAAATGTAAGGTTCATTTATCAAATGTTATTTTGAAGTATTAAAAAGCATCGTTGTTTTAGAATTTTCGAACGAAAGGGGCAGTAATTGGTGCTTTTACGATATGTTTGCTTGGCATTTGGAATTATTCACTTTGTTCTAGATATGCATACAGTACCCTCCAGAATTATTGGCACCTCTGCTAAAGTTGATTTAAAAACAGGTATAAAAAATAATCTTTTGGTAATTTATTGTAATCTCAAAATGATTACAGTTTTTTTGCTAAAAAACATTTATTTCTTTATGAGATATTTCCTCATTGTTTGATTACAATAAATCATCAAAATATTATTTTTTATACCTGTTTTTAGTGAACTTTACCAGGGGTGCCAATAATTCTGGAGGGTACTGGGTATGTGTATCATAGGCACTCTTGTTTTCTTAATAATGATTACATTATTGTCAATCACTGCCTTGTATCACTACCCTGTATTGTCCTTGTGGGATCAATACTTTTCTCTTGTTTGTCTATTGGAGTGTGTCTGATACTGTTTTGCCATTAATCTGTGTGTATTTCATTATTTCATGAGAAAATACTTTAAAGACAACCTAAATGTTTTTGGTTGATCTATTGATAAGTTAATGTACTCATGCACTCCATTTTTTTCCATCAAGGATAACACGATATATTTCCCTAATGATCCCTACTAACCTTTTCACTTTCCTATACTATGTAACTTTCATGCGTGTTTAAGCCCATATATTTTAAATAATGTGATGTGAATGGTTTGAGCTGTGCTTAGCTTTTAACAGTTCAACATGACATACTTAGTCATTTCACAGTGACAATTCAAAAGTCTAAATACTCTCATAACATACAGTATGCTGATGTCAAATGATAAGTGACTTGTCATCACAGCACATGTCAGAATTGGTATTGATCTGCCCGGCTTAAAAGACAAGTATGGACTAAAGTCAAAATACAGGGCCTACAGAAGGGACTCAATGCAACAAATGCCTGAAAACATTTAATTGAAAAGATTCGTATATTATTTTTGTCAATACTTCGTATGTCATACTAATTGGTGATGGCACACTGAATCCTCCTCAGCATTGCTGATGCTAGTTGCACATATTTTTGGAGAGATGTTCCGCCATTTTCCACTGCTCTTTACAGGAATAAGTGTTGCGCTGCTCTACCTTACACTTAATTTAAATTTCAAATTAGGCAACACACTTGACCTGGTCATAGTTCTCACTTTTTAAAAAACTCCTGTTTTAGAAACTCCTGTTTTAGAAACTCTTTCATGATTTGGGCAGTGTGCTTGGGATTGATATTGTGATAGAATAATTCTCTTCTTCAACTTGTCACTCAGTATTTTGGTATATCCACGGGCATTCATGGCGTCATCTGTAAATGTCATCTGCCTGATAACCTCTGCACTCGAGCAGCCCTGTATCATCACACTTCCACTGTGTCAGGACTGTGCAGTAACTGCTGTAGTCCTGGTTCATGCCAAAACTGCTGGACCCCATCTGAGCCTAACTAATTTGTCTTGGTCTCATCTGACCAAAAAAAGTGCTTCCAATATGCATCAGGCTTTTTTCTGTAATCCTCAAGAAAGTTTAATCTGGCAGTTTAGTACTGAAGAGCAAACAAGGCTTTTTGTCTTTTGGACGCTGTCCTTAGAAGTTGATTAAGCAGTCTTTTTAAGCAATGTCCTTCACACTATTTGAGCCATCACAGAAACGATTTCCACTGATAACCCCCGTGCCAAGTCTGGACCTTAAGCTTTTCAGAGCTAGATTGCTCAAGTTGTGGATTGTCCCTGTAGTCATTTTAGGAAGAAGGACATTGCGGTTCTGATTAGTGGAACTATGGCTTGTTCTATAACTAATGATTGCTGCTGTAACTGTGTTTAGTCTGATTTTTAGTTGGTTCCCACTCCCAAATTTCTCAATCAGATTTTTCAGGTCCTCTGGCCAAAACCTTGTACTACAGTACAGGCTACAGTAGGCACGTAAATTAAGTGTTCCGTTTGCGATTGCGATTTTTACACTCTGAACGGAGCGCTAAACTTGTGGGCCTTCTTTGAGACTTGTATTTAACATAGTCTTTCTAGAATATTTGTTTTGATTGCTCATGAGAGGAAATACTTTACTCAACATAATACAATCATTGAGAGGTGACAACGTTTTGAATCATTTGACATTTAAAGGTTGTATCAGCGATAGCGGGGATACGTCACTTCTGTTGTTGTTCAAACAAAAAGAGGAGCTAGCTCGCTACTCCCTCCCCCTCCCTCCCGTGCAATTATAACTCTCCTAAACGCGCATCTCGTCGGTTATTGGTTGAAACACTTTATTTTGCCTTTCATTGGGTTGCCAACCCTTGTTGATAGCAATTGTTTTTGTGTACAGATCTCGGAGCCTAGGCTGCCTACAGAGACACGTTTTTTTGACGGCCTGCTTATGGGGCAGACAGCTAGCGGATCGTAAAAGATCGGAAAGATTAGATGAATGTGATCATTTATGTTTGGGCCTTTTTTGGGCCTTAAATCGCTGATACAACCTTTAAGTGACATTGCACAGGGGTGTTCTCACTTCTGTAGTGTACTTAGTATTCTGTTTAGACCTCCATGTGCAGAGCATTCACGCCTGTCTGTGTGTTTGTAATTGCATGTGTTATTGTGTGAGTTTGTGTCTCTGCAAGACTGTGATCCCTCTGGAGGGGGGGGTGGGGGGGTCAGGGGTTGAGAGGTGGGGTGGGATGAGGGGTTGAGGGTGAAGTCCTCTCACCTGTCTGTGTCCAGCGATGCCCACAGAGCCGCCGGCGTAACGGTGAGCCACGAGGGCGAAGGAGAGCGAGAGACAGAGCGTATCGCAGCAGGCAGCTGCCACGGGGCTCGTGCCCTTCGCAGCAGCAGCGGCTGACGCAACGTCAGCCCTGCCAGCCGTCGCCTTACCCAGGGCACCTTTCTTCATCTTCAGCAACACCACCACCACCACCGCCGCTGCTGCCGCCACGCTGAATGCATTATGCAAACTACTTAACAATGCTCACTCACACCTT